>NC_088797.1:25892178-26193882 GCF_011386835.1 Chrysemys picta bellii | reverse complement strand
AGTTCAGGCTCTTATCAGACTCCCCAAAATGTAGCATTTAAATAATATTTTGGTAGGGATATGTTAATTCTTTAGCACCAGTGTGTCTGTAGAAAAATCTTACAAAATCTAGAGCTCCAATTTTAAATATTTATTTTTAAAGACCCCATTTTTTTTACTGAATATAAAGTGTGTGTGACTTCTTTACAATGCAGCTTTTGACCTGCAGTCATATTGTGCAACCTACAAAATTGCAGCACGACCAGTGTGGGCTGTGTTCTTATCAAGTCTTACTGTGACTAAGCACAGCCCTGAGCAAAGGTTGGTGTCCTGTGTAAGTTGCCACCAACAGAGATGTAAGTGGGTGGCACTGCAAGTCACAATTCCTCCCTCCCCTGCTTCCTTCTTGCTCCCTTGGAGGGAGCAATATTTATTTACTGCTTGGTAAATGGTTTGGAAAACTAGTCACTGAATATGTCACGTAATCACGTAGCAGCATCTGCGTGGTGCAGGAGTAGTGAAATAACCATCCTATGAACAGAAAAGAGGGCACTATCATATGTGAAGATATTGCATCAAAAATATCCTAATCAATTCAGCCTACTTCTAAGTATAGTCTCATCAGGGGAAGACAGAGGGCAGAAGCACAATAAGAGATGCTGCTGAGTTTTGCCATGTTGGTCCTCTGGCTCTCATCAATTCCACCCCACTGAGGTAGTTTCTTCTAATTAGTGGTGAGGAAAGGAGAAAAGGGGGGAGGAAGAGAACCAGAGGTAAAAAGAAAATAAGAAGGAAAAGATTTTGCAGATAGCAAAAAAAAAAAAAAACAATTATTTCAATAACATAATATAAAGGAAAAGAAATAAAAATTGTAATCCTTATAGTTTCACACAGTTAGGGTCAAATATAATTTGGCAATAATACTGTAATATAAAAACAGGGGCTAAAATAGACAAGTAATTTTAAACCCAAATATTCTGCAAACTGTTTAGCACTTTTCAATAAATTTCTCAGAAGTCCACTTCAAAGCCCCAATCCTGCAAAGACTTTAGCATGTACATAACTTTATGCACATGCATAGTCCTATTAATTCCAATGGCACTACTCATATACATAAAGTGATACAGGAGCTTGAGTCGTTGCAGGATCAAGGCCTTAGCATTTCAGAAAACAAAAAGCCCTCAGTTTCTGTTTGAGAACACATCCGTCTTAAACACAACAAAATCATAAAGTTTAATGTCATAGTATCCACTTTATGCAGATCGCTACAATCCAAGATTACAGCAGCTGAACATTTGACACTTACCAATTATTTGCCTATTTACAGCAACATTAATTGCAGAACCAGCATAAAAAAAAAACCCTCCTAAAGACAAATTTTGGGGGTGACAATAAAATTACACCATATTATGTATTAAAATTATAGGCAAGGTGATGTACATTTCCCTAGAAATTGTGCTAATATAAAATTGAAATGGAATCACATTTGAGTAATTTTGATTTACTTTATTTTTTCATATTTTGTAAAAATACTAACATTTTAATATCATTATTATAAACAAAACTTGCATATTTTTATTTAAAAAACAAGTTCTGATATTTGTAGAAGTGATTAGTGATTTAGGTGGTGGCTCAATTTTGGGGTGTCCAAACTGACACACACTAATGGGTCCCAATTGTCAGAGGACAGTTACTCTGAAACAAAGGTCTCTTGAAGATGTTTCAAGTTGGGCACTCAAAGATTGAGGCCCTCCGGAATCACTAGTCATTTTTGAAAATCACTCTAAAGTATATCCCAAAACATTTACATTTTGTTTACTAAAGACAACCAAAACTGAGTCAATGCAATATTTGCCAATGAATGGTTTCAATTCAAAGATATTTTCGGGGCCAGTTTAGGAACAACTGAACACAAGCTCATAATGGAAATGCTGACCAAGTCTTTGAATAGCAGTTATTCCAAAAAGCAAGTGCCTAATAGTGAAGTTGCAGTAACTAAGCAGCTCTTCAGTAACTTTCTATTTAAACAGTTGTATCGGGACTCTGCTTAAAAGCTTAAAGCAAAAGAAAAAGGAAGAGAGGGAAGAAAAATATTATAAGACAGACCAAAAGCCAAACAGAAAGAGAAAGGAAAACGTTTAGATTCCCTGAGTGATGGAAATAAATACCAAAGCTATTAGTTTCAGTTCAAAAAGCGTATCACTTATATTGTTTATTATTTCTTTGGAAGATTTATTTTATCCTGAAATTTCAGAATGGTAAAAGGGTAAGTGTGAAGGTAAGAAAGGAGGTGACTGACCTGATCTGGAGAGGGTCGGTGATTTGAGTGCTGGGTCCTCCCAGGAGACCGGTGATGGTGGTGATGGTGGTGGTGGTGGAAGTGGTGATGGTCATCATCATAGTTGTCTGCCATCAATTTCATTCTGTTCTGTGTCTGAACAGGGAAAGGGAGACAATTCCATTGATTGCCTGGTCTGTTCATTCTCCCTGAAGCACCTGGCATTGGCCATTTCAGAAGACAGGATACGGGGCTAGATGGACCTTTGGTCTAACCCAGTAAGGCCACTCTTATGTTGTTAAGTGCTGGAACATATCGGCCAAATACAATCACGGCAGGATCTACAGTATGGCACCTACAGTTCTCCTTTCATTCCAAAATCTAAAAATGTTATCAAAAGTCAAATTCTAAGCCCTCGAGCCCGTGATTAGCTCTATGTAGGTCCAAGGGTCTGCCAGCAGAAGACAAATGCAGGACTGGGACCTAATTAAGGAAAGAAAGAAAACACAGTGGGACAGACTTTGTTTCTATTGATACCTCTCCAACCCCACTAAAGTCACTGAACCAAATATGGTGCCAATTAATGCCCCATGCAATCATACTGATTTCTACACAAATGGGATCACAGAGTGCAGAATTTGGCCCAGTAAATTCACTGGGTTTTAGGAGTGTAACAGAGAGCAAAATCTAGCCCAATACTTTTATGTTTACTATTGTAAAATATGAGTTCGTGGATATTTCTTTTTCAATGTGTAAAGTCTTACTGAATAATTGCAAGATCAGATTAAAAGGAATATAAGTTTTCATGCATACTAGCAATTACATTAGCATTCACAGTAACAATGATGAGCGGTTATGGTGAAAGCCTATTTTCGCCTATTTTCAGGGTTTAATTGTGAAGTTGTTTCTTTTACTAGGATCAGGCTGTTAAAACAATCAGGCATAAGAATCTGAAGACTGTATAATACACACACGGGCACAGCATGTTAATCAGTGAGAATAAATTTTAACCAGATTCAGCTTATGAAAACAACTGAAAAGATTTGACATTTCAGTTATTGACTTCTAGAGGTAATAAAATATAGTCACCGCCAGGTAATAATAAATAAGACACTGCCTATGATCGCTATTACATTTTTTTCATATCATGTGACACTCAGCGCTCAGCAATCCAGACCTTGCTGGGTCACACTAAAATATTTGTATTATGTAATTTCCCAATCATGCAAACACTTAAACTGGACAGAATACATACTACTGTCAGTAGTCATTATTTAAAATAATTTCAGCCATGCTTGATACATTGTATTCAAGAAAAAACAACAAGGAGTCCTTGTGGCACGTTAGAGACTAACAAATTTATTTGGGCATAAGTTTTCGTGGGCTAGAACCAAGAGATTACCTACCTGCACCTGACAAACCCATGAACAAAATTCAGTTGTTTTCACAGTCCTTACCCAGAGTTTGTTGGCACAATTAGATGAGGGTGCAATTAATATAATTTAGATGTCAGAATGGTATAATAGGAATCTGCACCCATGTAGTTTTAGTATTAAACAATCCAATACAAACTTGAGTTGAAATACTGTTTGGAAACATTTCATTCTTAAATATGAAAATTAATGCTTGCCATTAAATTCACCAAATTTTGCAATTTTTTTAAACTAGAAAAGCAAGAGGTTTGTAAAATAAACAAACCAACAAATAAATACCATATATTGTAGTGCTGCAACCAAATTTTAAGTATAACTATTTTGCTGTATTTTGCACAGTATGGGGGAGGTTGTGAATTATAGGGATCATTGAAAAAAGAGATGTCAAATTTGCACTTACTATAAAAACATATACTACAGCAAAGCTCCCCAGTAGGATTGTGTCCTCTGGGTTGTGATGTGGGGGAGAGGAGATAGGTGCCCCCTGTAGATGAACTCTGTTACCTCAAGTGAAATACCACAAAACACCCACAGGCAGTGCAGGAGCAGTCAGAGGTAAGATGCATAAAACCTCTTGGCAAACACTTGGCAAATATTTAGCCACTATCAATATTTTTATAGTATCTCAGGGGCAATAAAATGTTCAAAAAAGGATCATCTCCGTGTTTCACATAATTAATTCCTCCAACGGCCAGGTGGCAGAGTAATTGGAACAATGTCCCATCCTTGTAATCAAATACATTGCCATATGCTAAGTCACTGACAAACCCATATTTTCCATTTTGTTTCAAAAGAGATGATCTTCCATTTCCTTTTAAAACAATGGAAGGATGAACAACAAAAACGACTGAACACCAGAGCTGGTTGGGAAACAAAGTTTCAATTTTGTGGGAAATTCTGTGATTTCTAAATTGGTATTTTACTGAATAGAACAAATGTCAAATGTAGAAATTCCCCACAAGAATTTGTGTGTGCACAATTTTGTTTTGGGACAATCAAATTTCAATTTTGACTTTTTAAATGTTAATATTTTATTTTGTATTAATTTTTATTTTATTTTATATTTTAAATTCATTTTATAAATATAAAAATTGTATAACAAAAACATAAAATAAAAATAATAAAACCCCTATAAAATAAAATTTTCAAAATGAAATGTTGAAATCAACATGTTTTCACAGAACGTTTTGACTTCAACAAATCAGTATTTTTAGATAAAAAATATTCCACTGGAAAATGTTTGATCAGCTCTACTGAAAATCAGTACGAGTAATGCAGAGGGAGCAGGTGAAATGGAGGAAGAGTGAGGTGTCCTGTTGTTTAGGAGAAAATATGAAGTAACGGAGGGTGGAAAAAGGGAGCAACAGTTGAACTTGCACCCGCTGGCTTCACAAGAGCAGCCACTCGACGCTACAAAGAACAAAGCACTTATGAAGGTGGAAAATTTGGAAGCTATTACCAGCAAACTTATCTCAAAGAAAAATCTATGGAGTGGCCCAGAGGTACCCGAAATTTAGACAGGTTTCGTGGTGAAGCTTCTGTGAATCTGTCAGAGATGAGAGTACAATTCATTTTCTGTCTTTTTCCCCTGCCCTTTATGCACTAAAATAAATACCTACAAACTGAAATTGAACAAAATACTAATTAAAAACATATCCTTGATATTTGTTGCATCTTTAAGTTAATTACTGTAATAAATGAACCTACATCCAGACTCTTGTTTCAAGGGTAAGAGGTATAGGAAAGGAAACCTCTAAATAGGACAATGGTCTAAGGTCTGTAGAGGGTCGTCATTTACAACTGCTCTTGCATTTGGATTAGACTTCCTGCTAAATAATGGAAATGGGTTCCAGTCTTTTATCTTTGGGCCTTCTCTGTACCTGAAGCAATGGCAGCATGAGTTGCACAGGTGCCATACTGATATTAGATGGTGCTCCACGCCTGATACTCAACCAAACCCCCTTGTAAGGTGTATGAAAGCTGCAGAGAGGATGTTATATCCTGTTATTCTAAACTGACAAAAGTTTGTCTCTCTCACCAACAGACGTTAGTCCAATAAAATATATTACCTCAACCGTCTTGTTTCGCTAATATCCTGGGCTGCAACAACACTGCATACCTTGAAAAAAGACATTTAATAACTGAGTTACAACTTACTACTCTGATGTATATTTGGAATAGGAAATAATGTTGCTATCTCCAGTAATGCAGTGTGGAAACTAGGAGTCAAAGGTTTTTTTTTTTTTTTTTTTTATGTCAGTCAACAATGATAACAATGTAGGCATAAGACAACAGGTAGAGAAATGAGAGTCAACAGCTGACATTTTAAACCGAGACAAGCAGCTCTAGATTATACCTGTGCTACAAGTGTTAAATGGTTCCTGCTAAAAACAGCATACACAATGGACATCAAGTATCAGGGGGTAGCCGTGTTAGTCTGTATCTACAAAAACAACAAGGAGTCTGGTGGCACCTTAAAGACTAACAGATTTATTTGGGCATAAGCTTTCGTGGGTAAAAACCTCATTAGGTGCATTTGAAGAAGTGAGGTTTTTACCCACGAAAGCTTATGCCCAAATAAATCTGTTAGTCTTTAAGATGCCACCAGACTCCTTGTTGTTTTTGTAGATACAGACTGACACGGCTACCCCCTGATACTTGATACCATGAAAGGCACTAAATTTAGCCATATGGAGTGGAAATCCATCAACCTCAACAATGGACATGTAAAACAAATTCACATAGCAGAGACATATTGAGCAGGCTTTATCGGATGATGAAGCCAGGGCCGCCCAGAGGATTCAGAGGGCCCGGGGCAAATCGGGGGAGCTACGGCGCTTGTATTCACCCGGCGGCGGTCTGGGTCTTTGGCGGCGGAGGGCCCTTCAGTCGTTCCACGTCTTCTGCAGCACTGAAGGGCCCCCCGCTGCCGAAATGCCACTGAAGACCCGGACTGCCACTGGGCCAGGGCCTGCGGGGCCCGGGGCAAATTGCCCCACTTGCCCCCCGTGGGCGGCCCTGGATGAAGCTGAAAGTTCAGCACTGCTAAGACAGGTGGGTGAGACACATTTGTGACAGAACTTTTCCATCCTAGAACTATCTCCATCATTGGTGTCAGAAAATATTTTCATACCTGCTTATTCCATACTGGCACCTGATTCTTTCTAGACCTCTATTTTGCCTATCAACATTCTAGTTCCAGTGCACCACAATACATTCAACATGAGTTGACACCTCTCAATCATTATCCTGGGCTAAGAAAGGATTTGCAGTAGTGTACCCTCATTTTCTGCTTAACAACAGTGTAACAGAACATTTCTAATACATGGAAGGAAAAGATGATATGTATTTTCATTAAATGGCCAGAATCATTTAATAACATGGAATGGCTGCAGGCATCTTAAATCTGTGTGTTTACTAGCAACAGAATATAGAAAGAGTTTGTGCTGACCTGTAGCTATGCGCTCGTTTAAGTTCTAAACTTAATAAGAAGAGGGGAAGAGACCCTGAGTCAGTATCTTTCTCATCAGCATAGCACTGAATGTTTTCTGTACAATTAGGGCCATTCTGCTTTCTCCACACTGGATAAGGGGAGAGAAGCATATGACTGTGTGTACTTATCAGGGCCGGCTCCAGGCACCAGCTTGTCAAACAGGTACTTGGGGCGGCCGCTCCAGAGAGGGGCGGCACGTCCAGGTATTCGGCAGCAATTCGGCGGACGGTCCCTCACTCCGCCTAGGAGTGAAGGACCTCCCGCCGAATTGCCGCCGCAGATCGCGATCGTGGCTTTTTTTTTTTTTTTTTTGGCTGCTTGGGGTGGCCAAAACCCTGGAGCCGGCCCTGGTACTTATGCAGGAGTTTCTTCTAATTTTACCAGAGGATCAACTCTCTCTGAATTATAGGTAGATTGTTTGCATTTATATTCAAGAAGGAAGGACTTTTTCACAAGGGTGAAAAAGATGGAGAACAAATGGACAAATAATAACCAGTTACTGTAAACACTGTAATATCTTTCCCCTTTGGGGAAGCTCCTAAGATTTTATTAGTTTATTTTCTTATCAATGAACAGCCTTAAATTTCCTACCTTTCAACTGTATCCCATAAAAGAATGCAAAAGCTAAACAAGATGATATATGCAATCCTAAAAGTGTCTCCTGTAATGAGGTGCTGGGGATTAGAAGTGTCCTGGGATAAGAACTGTAAATGAATGATGTAATCTTTCTAATTTGGTGCTGAAATATAAATAAACCACTTCTAATGTTTCTTTTTTGTGAATGCCAGATTGCAGTAAAAATATGCACAAAGCAACTGTGAATGCTAAAGGAAGCTTCCTTTAATTTGTCTGCACTGGGAGCAAAGTAGTAAGAAGTGCGAAACAGAGACGAAAAAAAATCACATTTTGAACAGACACCCTAAACCTTTTAAAAAAAACCTTGCTTTTAACTGGCCTCTTAAAAATGGCACCAAATTCTGGTAAAATATGTTTTGGTTGGTTAGCCCTCTGCAGTAATAAGTTAATATGAACATTTTAAGATTAAATTTTTGATTCACTTGAGCTACCATTAAAAAATACAGTACTTCTGTACTAAACTCTATTTTCCTTAGGATATTTCTTACAATTTAACAATGAGATCTTTTGTGATCTTTAAAACATTTTATAAATAGAAGTCCTTTTTGGAAAAAAGTAAACACAGTGAGGAAATATAATAGAGGGATATAACAATCTTTTCCAGCCATTTCTAAAAAACACAATACTCTGTACCCCATGCGTCTGATGAAGTGGGTATTCACCCACAAAAGCTTATGCTCTAATACATCTGTTAGTCTATAAGGTACCACAGAACTCTTTGTTGCTTAATATTCTGTACGATACTGCTGAGTGTTTCACTTGCAAACTCTTTTAATGTTTGGTAAGCTTTGAAATGTCAGGTATATTTTTATTCCAGGAAGAAATTAATTAACCAGATTGCAATTTACGCTGATACCTCAGGGCTTCATACCTACACTTGAAAAAAATACCATTGGATTTTTATTGACCACATGTGTTTATACTAGAGCCTAGGTTTAGCTGAAATACCAGCACCTCCAACAGCACAGTGTCCCAAGACAACATGCTGGAACATTGGTTAAGTACTGACTTAGAGGGAAGAGTGCCACCTACTGACTTGGCAGTACCATCACTTCCTGCAGCATCCTGAATTTACTTGAAGATTTCCCATCCAAGCACTTGCTAAATGTTTTCTATTTAGCTTGTGACACTACAGTACATCAGAACCTGCAGTTTTAGTTTAAAATATTGGAGTCTCAATCTTAGAACATGTATAGTTCAGTATAATCTATGTGAGTGTTTAAAATGTGTCAACTTCAAGTCTGCATCACTTGTGGCTTTGTAACTATTATTTCATAGCTATTAAAGGACAGTTTTTGAAATGTGATATTTAAATTTTCCTCTCAAAACTGTTTTAAATAGAGCAGGATAGGGTCTTAAAACACAATTACAACTGCCAATTATTCCGTTTTGGGTCTAATATATCTTTACATATTTACTCTCTATATTTTGTAAATGATGCCACTGTATCAAATATTGTCCTTTCTTCATTTTACTAACTCCCACTTTATTCTGTAATTCCACAAATAAAAAACTAGTCCAACACTTGCATTCTTTAAGTCAAGACTGGATATCTCTTTAGAAGATATACAATAGCTCAAACAGAAGTTATGGGTTTAATGCAGAAATTACTGGGTGAGGTTCTTTGGCCTGTGCTATTCCATAGTTCAGACTAGATGAGGATAAAGGTCTCTTCTGACCATTAAATCTATGACAACTCCAAGAGAGTGTTTTCTCAAACGCAAAATCCTGGATATCTAGGTATCATTTTAGTGATGTATGTTATTTACTTCAAATTCTAAAACAAAAAAAGGATCGACCTAGATTTCTAAATGCGCAGCTTCACTTAAAATTATATGTGATATTATGGCAACAAATAAAGGAACACAATAAGCCTTGCTTCTTAGATATATTCAATAATAATAAAATAACAAATAAGCCAATACATCATTCCACCTCGGGCCTTATCCCACCCCACCCCTTATAATCTCACCCTCTCCAGAAGACTAAGAAAATAGATGAGCCTTACAATTTGCCCTGAAGATCAATACATTTGCATTGTTTTCAATCAAGAGTGAGGGAATAAATTCCAAAGCTTGAGAGGCGAGAATTGCAGACTGTCCTTTTAGCCCCTCCCTCTCTTTTATACTGAAATGGCTCCAGTTTCAACATCTCCACTTACCACCCCTGTGGAAATATGGCACGGGGAAAGAGAGAATCTTTCAAGTAGCCCGAATCCATGCCAATTAGGGTGTTACAGATGAAAAACTCCACCATACATCCTATTTGGAAACCCAATGGAAACACTCGTGTCTTTGGCTCCTAGTAAGATTCTCACAAAGTGGGCAGCAGCATCTGATACTAGTTTCAGCTTCTCAGTAGACTTGCACCCCAGAACAACAGAATCTTTAAGCATGTGCTTAAATCCATTTGCTTTCCGCAAAGCCCTTAAGCATACGCCTAAGGATTTTGCCAAATTGGGACTTAATTTAGCAATTTTGATATATGTTGATACATGTACAGAGTCAAACCCCTTTTTAATAAAAAGTAAATTAAAATAATGCTTCATTACTAGAAATATTAATCACAATTGAACACAGAATGTTAGCTACATGCAATATCTCAAGCCTATAGATTCAAAACAGTTTTCGCAGTGAAAGATAGCAAACTGACATCTTTTCATGCTATCTGGGATCCTGTGAACTCAGTTATAAATTAAAGTTTGGATGTAATCAGAAAAACAACTACGTAAAACTGGCACCTTATTATTTAGCAGATCTTCTCCTTACATCTATTCAGAGTAATAAACTTTTTACTAATTTTTATCCATGCTAGCAATACAGAACTAGTTTAGTTACTGGTTTGAGGGAATGAGGTGGGTTCTATTCTGGCTCACACATCATCAACATAATTTTAACTACATTCCATTTCTACAGTATTCATTCCTGGTGATGAAGCACTAGCCAGAAAGACCTTAGCTTCATTTTAAGATACCAGTTTGAATTTGCAGGACTGGCAGTTTGAATCAGATATCCTTTTATGTATAAAATGAGCACATTTGATATAAAGTAGCTGAAAGACAATGAACATGAAATTCTACAATCCAATATTTTTCCCGGTCACTTTTCACAGTACATGGTTAATACATGAGGCTGGGATTCAAAAGATAAGATTTTTCTTCCCTTTTCTACCATTGGTTCAGTGTGGGACAGTGACATATATCTTAATTTTTCTGTGTCTTATTTTAGCTATCTGTAAAATGGCTGTAATAATACTTCATATTTGTAAAGCAGATTGAGGCTTTGGATGAAAGGTGCTATAGAAGTCCAACACATAATTATTGTTACATTTTCATTGCATAGTGTATTGCTGATCCTATACTATCCACATCAAATCATTTACTTATATTAATTCTATTTTCTTATGTTAAAAGTGTTACCTACTGATATTACTCACACTAGCTTTATACAATTGAATATTTTCTTATTTTTTGTTATGATATTGTTTAGAGTATTTATATTTATAATGAAAAGCCTGAACATACAAAATGCAATATATTAATTAAATGTTTCTCCAACAAAGATAACTAGTTTTAGCCTGAACAATATAAACTTGCCAAAACTGTTTACTCTTAAGAAGTTAATAATTTATTGAGTAAATACAGTGATGGGTGCATCCCTTCTGTGATATGGTTATGTAATAAATGAATGAAAGAGAAATTAAAAGCAGCTAACATCAAGATACATAAGTATAATAATCTTTAAGGCTTGAAGCAATTATCTTTGATCATTCAACATCGCTATTTGTTGAGTTTCCAAAGTCACACATGGTGGGGGTAACTGAAATTTCATCCATTTACTAAAGAATTTATGGATAGCCTCTAAAGGAAAACTGACAGATATTTCATGTCCTCTTAAGATTCAGTGGCATTTAAGCAAGGATCTACTGAAACGAAATGAAAGTCTTTGATTGACTGGTAATAGACTCAATAGCTTAACAGCAATCTGTAGCTGTAAAACTGTAATATTAAAACTGTCTTTAAAAAAATATTTTAGCAAAGTAGCAATAGGGAACTATGCTTTGATCAGTCATCTGGATCAAGTTAACAATAAAACTCTCACAAATGTGGTTTAAATGAAGAAAAAAATAGCAAGATTTGTTGCTAAGGGATATATAGAGATAATATCGTTCAATAGCTATTACTTACCTTTGGATTTTCTCCCCCATCTCTCCTCACCAAATGGAATTTGAAATATTTTCAGAATATTCCCCTACTATAGCTTATTTCTTTTATGTAAGGTGGTGCGGAGGCAGATATAAAGTCTACTGCTACGCTGCAATCCAATGAGGACTGATGATTAAAACAAGGAGTTGGAAATCTGGACACATGCATTCTACTACCAATTTGCAATGGACTTGTGTGACTTTGGGCAAGTTACAAAATCTTTGTTCTGTGGATGCTAATACAGATAGGGATCCTAATATTTACTCACTTTCATAAAGTACTTTGAGAACTTTACATGACAAGTGCTATAAAAGTGCAAAGTATTATTCTTATTGATTTATTATTAGTAGAGGGCTTAATTTAGTCTTTTTTGTTTAAGAAATTAATTTTGGAAAACAAGTGACATCCCTTTTAGCTTTGAAATCCACTATATAAGAATTGAAATAAGATACTTTACAGTACATAGCTCAAATAAAGAATCAAAATATTTCCAGAATTTGTATAGATTAATGGGACCAGTTCAGACCTAGTGTATGTAAATACAACACCAATTGCTTTTTCAGTAGTACTTGCACTGAGAACTCCAGAACTAAATTTGGTTGGATAACAGTTAAAAAGTTTTCCTAAACAAATCAACTAAATCCAACACTTGTCATCTCCAAATAAAATCAAGTATTTTGTCTTAGAACAGCATTTTTACACATACATTGTAAACTGCTAGCAACTGCAGACAAGTGAAGAATCTCAAATGCTTCTTGTTTGTGCAAGACACAGAAAACATTAACTGCCTATTGGAAGACACTTCTGTAACTGATTTGTAGTCTGACAAAGTTACATTTAATTAAATACTGGACAATACACACTTTACTTAGCTTTAAACACTTGTAAAGTCCACTAAACCAATTTATCTTACTTGTCAACTGACAAACTCTTCAAGGATTGTAACAGTATGCACGAAATGAAGAAGCCTATGTAAACAGTATGTATTTATAAGCTAAGGAATCCAGACTGTGCTCCAACATGTAGACTGAATATAAATGTCCATTACTCCTGAAATAAAACTATGGAAATACTTTGTGAAATAGTTATGACTTTTTAAATGAACATTATGGTGACTTCTAAGGATTAGTGAAGTGGCAATAGAATAGCATTTAAGATGGTGTCTGCAGAGCCTGAGCTTCCAAAAGTTTGGCAAAACAGAAGTCCAATTTCTTTTATTTTACTTTTTGGCAAGTTTCTACTTATTTGTTCTACTTTGCTGCTTGCTTACCATTTAGTCTTGTGAGTTTCTGGAATCAAAATTGGTAAGTTCAAATGCCAGTTTGACAGGCCCTGCAAACATGTTCAACCTAACTGCCATTTATTTTCAGATCCTGAACCATTTAATTTTGAATATATTATCACTGATTAGAGAGCTCCGTCTCCCCAGATAAGTGCTCTGTCATTGCAACAATCAAATACTAGGTTTAATTTACCAGCTAGATATGACACTTAAGCAGGGTCCCTTCTGCATGAGTTAAGCTGAGTCTTGTGGCTTTGGTAATTTTTTTGTTTAACCTTCCAATTGTAGTTATGGATTCTTTGAGTGTGGATTCGTTGCTTGTGAATGTACCTTGGCTAAAGCAACACAGATACCCTTGAAAAGCTATGAAAAATCTTTTAAGACATCTTTCAATTCTAAACTGTTGATTTTTTTCCCTCTTTATAACAACATACTCCTTGGATCAACAAATGACTCAGAATCAAACCTTAATCTATAAAATGCCATCAGCAGTAGCCCTTCGGAAAATAACTCTGCCAAAGGGACTTCCTTGAACTGAACGTGGCAATTCCTCCCTCGTCAAGAGAAAGGATTGCCTAATGGTGTGGGCTAAGAATATTATAATATCCATGGAATCAAGCACTGAATTACCCTAAGAACATTTTTAACAGGAGCCAAAAATGAACATTAGCCCCAAAACACCAGGATTAAGATTTGCAAGGGTAGCTGACTAGGAGATTTGAAAATAAAAAAAGCTGATGAAAATGAATGAGTGATATGTGTCCAAATCTTCTAGTTAGCTTTAAAAAATCTCAACGTAGATCTATGAAAGGCATCATGAGATTCAAAAGGTCGAAGAACTGACATTTTGGGGAGATAAGCCAATTTATTAATGTTTATTGTTAATTATTGTTCTATTTAATTGTTATGCTTATACAGGCTACAGACATCAGGTCATCTCACATAACTCTTAAGTGGTGCTATTGTAACAGAAGTAATTCAACCAATCACCATCGTTCATCTGTAGCTAATTTACATGCAACAATTCTATAGGGTTGCAATGAGATGGACTGGTCACATGTCAAGACTTTTCACTGGTAGTTTATTTGGCCCATTTGTCACTGTTCTTTCGAGGTTCTGTAGCTGTATATTAACTTGGATATCAGTGCTTGAAAGGCCCCCAATCGCACACTGAGGCAGATGTGTCGGGAAAACTGAGGCAGTAATATAAAGGGAGTCATTACATTTCAGAGACATTGAGGTGCAGGGACTATGATCCCCCCCTCTCCTGTAGAGCTTGCTGGTCTCTATGTAAGATGTAAGGCTCATACTACGTATCTTGACATAATTAGAAGTATTATTCTCTGGGTTTCTTATTTATTGCTCATGTATTATATTTTTAATAATTTTTTTATAAAGAAGAAAATTCCAAGATAAAAGCTATGTTAAGATGAAGATAAGGTAGTGAATACAGCTCAACAGCAGAAGGGCAAATAAAAGATGTCAGGGATGCTGTAATTATTATGGGAGGGAATATTTAAACGTTTCTTTGAAAATCATTTTTATTTAGTCTGGGATCACAAATGCAAAAATGCCTTAATCATGAGCTTATGGTTATTGGATGGCATCACTACAGGGCAGAGTTAAGTTTGTCTGGGTGACTAGAACAATGCTTCCTTAGCTCTCATCCCCTAACACCCCTACTCTACTTGCGCTACATTGATGACATCTTCATCATCTGGACCCATGGAAAAGAAGCCCTTGAGGAATTCCACCATGATTTCAACAATTTCTATCCCACCATCAACCTCAGCCTAGACCAATCCACACAAGCGATCCATTTCCTAGACACTACTGTGCTAATAAGCGATGGTCACATAAACACCACCCTATACCGTAAACCTTCTGACCGCTATACTTACCTACATGCCTCCAGCTTCCATCCAGGACACACCACACGATCCATTGTCTACAGCCAAGCTCTAAGATACAACTGCATTTGCTCCAATCCCTCAGACAAACACCTTCAAGATCTCCAGTATGTTCCATTCTATGCATCCGATGAAGTGGGCTGTACCCCACGAAAGCTTATGCTCAAATAAATTTGTTAGTCTCTAAGGTGCCACAAGTACTCCTGTTCTTTTTGCCGATACAGACTAACACAGCTGCTACTCTGAAACTTTAACATGTCTGGATTTCTTTTAAATGCCTCTGAATTTCCTGGGTTTGTAATTAATGGTTTGGGATAATTATAACATCTCTGTAATGTTTTCTTACCTTTAAGTTACTGATATGTACCCTCAACCTTAACTTCATTTTAACATAGTTTTTAAATCTTGGAATATAGCATAAAGCACTGCAGGTATAATAAATTTGAGAGGGTTTTTTTGTTTTCAGAGTTCTAACTCCAGACTGAATAATAAGGGTGCTGTTTCTCTTACTCATGCAATAGATGATTTCTGATGAGAAGTGTGCTGGTCAAGATAGATGCAGAGGCATGCCATTTTATTGAAGACGGGTTTGGCTATCCTACTTCCAATTCCTGTGCTGTGACTTGAGAAACAATTAACTTTGACTGCAGTTGGCAAAGTATTCTGAGCATGGATATAAGAATTAGAAATGTTCTTTTACATTTCTGAAGTGTAGGAATCCATGGTGCTTTGGTCTATAGGAACAGACAAATTCTATGTTCTTTTCCTTCCATCCATATCCCAGTCTATATTAAACAGAGTCTGCATGATATCTAGAGGGTCCACTAACGTGGACAATTGGTAGAAAACTTAGTAGAGTGTAGGGTGACCAGATGTCAAGGAAGCAAGTCAAGGAAAGTGTGGGCCCCTTACTGAATGAGGGAGGCAACCTAGTGACCGAGGATGTGGAAAAAGCTAATGTACTCAATGCTTTTTTTGCCTCTGTCTTCACGAACAAGGTCAGCTCCCAGACTGCTGCACTGGGCAGCACAATATGGGGAGAAGGTGACCAGCCCTCTGTGGAGAAAGAAGTGGTTCGGGACTATTTAGAAAAACTGGACGTGCACAAGTCCATGGGGCCGGATGCGCTGCATCCGAGGGTGCTAAAGGAGTTGGCGGATGAGATTGCAGAGCCATTAGCCATTATTTTTGAAAACTCATGGTGATCGGGGGAGGTCCCGGATGACTGGAAAAAGGCTAATGTAGTGCCCATCTTTAAAAAAGGGAAGGAGGAGGATCCGGGGAACTACAGGCCGGTCAGCCTCACCTCAGTCCCTGGAAAAATCATGGAGCAGGTCCATGATCAATTATGAAACACTTAGAGGAGAGGAAAGTGATCAGGAACAGTCATCATGGATTCACCAAGGGGAAGTCATGCCTAACTAACCTAATTGCCTTCTATGATGAGATAACTGGCTCTGTGGATGAGGGGAAAGCAGTGGATGTGTTATTCCTTGACTTTAGCAAAGCTTTTGATACGGTCTCCCACAGTATTCTTGCCGCCAAGTTAAAGAAGTATGGGCTGGATGAATGGACTGTAAGGTGGATAGAAAGCTGGCTAGATCATCGGGCTCAACGGGTAGTGATCAATGGCTCCATGTCTAGCTGACAGCCGGTTTCAAGCGGAGTGCCCCAAGGGTCGGTCCTGGGGCCGGTTTTGTTTAATATCTTTATTAATGATCTGGAGGATGGTGTGGACTGCACTCTCAGCAAGTTTGCAGATGACACTAAACTAGGAGGCGTAGTAGATACACTAGAGGGTTGGGATCGGATACAGAGGGACCTAGACAAATTAGAGGATTGGGCCAAAAAACCCCTGATGAGGTTCAACAAGGACAAGTGCAGAGTCCTGCACTTAGGATGGAAGAATCCCATGCACTGCTACAGACTAGGGACCGAATGTCTAGGTAGCAGTTCTGCAGAAAAGGACCTAGGGGTCACAGTGGACGAGAAGCTGGATATGAATCAACAGTGTGCTCTTGTTGCCAAGAAGGCTAACAGCATTTTGGGCTGTATAATTAGGGGCATTGCCAGCAGATCGAGGAACGTGATCGTTCCCCTTTATTTGACATAGGTGAGGCCTCATCTAGAATACTGTGTCCAGTTTTGGGCCCCACACTACAAGAAGGATGTGGAAAAATTGGAAAGAGTCCAGCGGAGGGCAACAAAAATGATTAGGGGTCTGGAGCACATGACTTATGAGGAGAGGCTGAGGGAACTGGGATTGTTTAGTCTCCAGAAGAGAAGAATGAGGGGGGATTTGATAGCAGCTTTCAACTACCTGAAGGGGGGTTCCAAAGAGGATGGAGCTCGGCTGTTCTCAGTGGTGGCAGATGACAGAACAAGGAGCAATAGTCTCAAGTTGCAGTGGGGGAGGTCCAGGTTGGATATTAGGAAAAACTATTTCACTAGGAGGGTGGTGAAGTACTGGAATGCGTTACCTAGGGAGGTGGTGGAGTCTCCTTCCTTGGAGGTTTTTATGGCCCGGCTTGACAAAGCCCTGGCTGGGATGATTTAGTTGGGAATTGGTCCTGCTTTGAGCAGGGGGTTGGACTAGATGACCTCTTGAGGTCCCTTCCAACCCTGATATTCTATGATTCTGTGATTCTATGTCCTGATTTTATAGGGACAGTCCTGATATTTGGGACTTTTTCTTACACAGGCACCTATTATGCCCCACCCCCTGTCCCGATTTTTCACACTTGCTATCTAGTCAGCTTAGTAGAGCCCAATCATTGGTGGATGTGTGCTTGAGCAGAAATTTCTGTCATCAAGGTCCAAAGTGCCTGAGAATAGGAGTAAGGAATAATTGTAAGGAATACCTTAGTTCTCTTAAAGGCCAACCTTCATCCAAGGTCTCACACAGCTGCAATGGAGACCCAAATTAGATCCCTGATTAACTGTGTAGTAATATTTTAGGAGCGAAAAATGTTGGCAGATTCTGTACCAGAAATGGAAGTTCAATTTATCATGCAAGAAAAATTCAAGGAAATATAAGCAGAATGAGCCCACAATAATTAGCTGTTTTAAAAGTGATGGAACAGTTTGCAGATTTTTTTTTAAAGTTGACTGCTAATTTGAAAGTTAAACCAAGGTATGTCATGGGGTAGAGCTCAAAGAGTAAGTACGTGATGCAGAAAGGATCCTGGGGGAAGTACATGGCATGAGGCCTGGATGGCATAAATAAACCTTCGAGCAAAGCAGTCTGTCTGCCTAACCACCTGAAAGCAAGTTAGGCACAATCTCTCCATTCAAGATTGCTAGAAATGATGAATGGAAAGTAGGTGGGATTGGTTTCCTCCCTCCCTCTGCCCCCCAGTGGACTCTGTCAGAGACTTTGATTTGATCATTTAAATAGCTGACCAGTGGCAGACAAGCTTTGCATAAAATACTATTTAACTGATATTAACAGCTGTGACACCTGTCGCCATGCAATATTCCAAAATGTGACTGACTTATCCTGAGACAAGACAGAGTGCCTAATAAGTCTCTCTCTTTTAAATGCTGAAGGGTAATAGTCCTGTCACAAACACCAGCTGGGATATTAGAAACTTGGCAGACTGAGACAGACTGCGATTCCAAGTGCCAGGCAAATACTTATCTGAAGTACTGAGGCCAAATTTCAACTTTCATGGCATTTGTGACTGAATAAAGTTATTCTGATCTGAACATGGTCCATTTGATTTTTCTGTTGTGGTTCACTACATTTGCAGCTTGCGTCTTCTAAACCTTTTCAAGTTCTGTGAATTAACAGCATGACTCAAAGCACAGGAAATATCTTGTAATAATACAGCATAGTCAGTAATGTATAGGTTAAAGTCACGCTAAAAGTATTTGTCTGAGTCCCACTACTAAACTTGTAATTACAAAGAAGTATGTAAGAACACAGACACAAAGAAGTAGGTTAAAAAGCATAATTAAAGCTCTGGAATAGAAGCTGCCTGGGGACATTTCAGGCCAGGTCCTACTAAAAGCAGACAAGCAATATAAGACGGTAGGTCTCTTTTTGATATTTTACAATGACAGGAAATAACTCTTTAACAGGATAATTCCCCACAATAATTATTTAAAAACAGACATGAATCGGAAGCTACAGTAGCAAACCAAGACCTTTAATGCTGCAACTATATGGCTAATAGTACCAATTGTCTTCCCCTGTCTTGTAAAATCTGAATGATACACTTAATTTTTGCTGTTTCATTTTTGGGTTCAGCTCTCCTACTTGCACCATGTAAAGTATACAATTCAAGTGGAAAGTACTGGATTTTTTCCTTAGTAGACAAGAAACAATTGAGAAAGGAAATATCAATTTCAACCCATTGCTGGCTTATTAGAATAGAGATGAGTAGCAGAGAGAGAGCAAAGAGACATCACAACACTGCTTGGCTTTTTTTGTTAAGGCACTCTATCTATTACCAGTTCTTGTTTGCAGACGTGATTGGTCCAATATCACAGGAACATTTTAAAACTAAATGTATAATAGGGGTAGCTAAATTTGAGACCCATTAATTTACAATATACTTTGAATGACTAGTCATTAGTTCTGCGTATAAGATCAAATAGACACTACCTAAAGTACAGCCTGCCTTCATTAAGCTTTATCATAGTTGAAAACTTAATAATAGACCTGAATGAATTTCTCCATTTATGCTTCATAAATGCCTTGTGGAGAAAAATATATTTTAATGGAGATTCATGATTTTTTTAATATAATGCAAACATTTTCCATTTTCAGGGCAAAAATGGTAACACTTGGGACTTGTAACATCCTTTCCCAATCCTTCCAGCCAAACCAAAAGCTACATCTCCCCAGTTTCAGTCGATTGCCTAAACAGCAGCCTTTTGGCTAGCCCAGAGAACCATACATTAAACCTCAATTAATTTTGAAATACTTGCTTGAACAAAGTTAATTGTGGCTTCTGTGGTTTTACAGAAGTTATAGCACAAGTTTAAACTGAGAAGATCACCAATGAAAAAGAGTATCACTAAACCAGGGGTAGGCAAACTATGGCACGCGTGCTGAAGGCGGCACATGAGCTGATTTTCAGTGGCACTCACACTGCCTGGGTCCTGGCCACCGGTCCGGGGGGCTCTGCATTATAATTTAATTTTAAATGAAGCTTCTTAAACATTTTAAAAACCTTATTTACTTTACATACAACAATAGTTAGTTATATATTATAGACTTATAGAAAGAGACCATCTAAAAACGTTAACATGTATTACTGGCATACGAAACCTTAAATTACAGTGAATAAATGAAGACTCGGCACACCACTTCTGAAAGGTTGCCGACCCCTGCACTAGACATCTCTATGGCTCATCAAGGATTTAGGACCCTCAATAAGGACAATGCTGAGAAGGTGGTGATCCGTTTTAAAGGAGGACTGACTAGAAACAATGTGTGTTGGCTACCATACCAGGTCCACAATTCCTACAAGGCCCACCCATCACAGTTTCTATGCCAGGCAAGAAAAAAAAAACAGCTTTTTTTTCATCTCAGTGGAACATTTGGTAAAAAGGCTCAATCATGACTCCTGAGCTTGAGTGGAACATAAGAGGGAAAGAAGCACAACACCCAAGCAGGTGCATCTGGAGCTATTATGCCTTTTAAAATATAAAACTTCCAAAGGTGCTGGGGAGATTGTGAGGAGGGCTACCCTTGCTACATCTCTTGAGTAGGTGTAGCAGATATTCTCTCAACACAGCCCTGTCCCTAAATACCTCTTCTGGAGTAACTAGCGTTACCACGAAACACGATCTAACCATGAACTTGTATTCTAGGATTGATTTACGTGATGAACTAATATATTACAAAGATTTGCACATTATTTAAAACAAGCCTACCATAATAAAACAAAGTAAAATATTGTGCACACTGGAAACTGAACAACATTAGTGACAAGTAAACTTCATGACTGAGAAAAATAAAAAAATATTAGAAAGTAAGTTTGTGGGAGTTATGTGCTTAAAGGCTTAAAGACTGCTGAATTAAGGCCACTATTATGAAAGATAGTGACAAACATAAGTGGAAGGGAGAATAAAGGTTACAGGCATAACATCAAGTAGTTGCTTCAGTTAGTAATACACATCTTGAAGTTTTCATAATATAAGATACTGTTACTATGACAGAAAGACTAGAGATGGTAGAGTAAATACTGCAAATACTGATTTCCACATTCAGTTCTTGTTTTCCAGCACAGTGAACAGATATGCCTGCAACTGGGGAGGCTGGTTGCAAATATGGACTTTGATCCTTAACTTTCAACATTGTATCCTGGCATTACAAAGGTCTCAGATGTGTATATAATTATGACCAAGAATACCAGTTCACTTGGAAACCCCTCCTGTCCCGACAGAATGGAGTCAGCAGCAAAACATCAACAGACTTGGTGAGAGTAGAATTGGACAATATAACTCCCAGTGAAGTTGTTGGTTGATTAAATCCACACACTATACACTGTTCTGAACATTCACCCCAGGGTATTGCTAAATGTCTTTGATTTTGTTAGCTTGTGTCATAACTAACGTTATTTAAACTTTTTTTGTGAGAAAAATACTTAAGAGTCAGTTTCTTTCAGGAAATATGCTTAGTTGAGGCGAGGAAGAGTTGGCCATTGTTCACAAAAATTTCAACCACTTTAAAATAAGAATTACATCACTTTCAAAAGAAATGAAAAATTATAGCATATATATGCATTTCCTTACAAGCCCCTGATGAAAAATTATGGAGAATAGGGTCCAGCACTCTGCCAAGTCCTCCTCTAATAAAGATCTGGGATGATGATACTAATAGTAGTAATGCTTTTCATTTCTATAACATCTTCCACCTGAGGAACTTAAAGAACTTTACACACATTAATTTAATTTATCAACAACTCTGTGACATAATTAAGTCTTGCTGTCTCCATTTGACTGATGAGGAAACTGAGGCAAAAAAGTCATTAAGGGTCAAATTTTATAGCGAGTACACAAAAGTACATTCTGCTTGAAAGTAATAAAGCGGGGTAAGATTTCAGCTGGTGATCTCTGCAGAGGATGTAAGAAAGGAACACTAGATATTTTGTCCCCTCATTCCTTAAAAATTAGGAAAATTGAATCCAATGAGGTAGCATTAATGTACCATTAAAGTTGCAAAATGCAGAACCCAGTAGTCTGAAATTCCAAAAAATTATGTTTTGAGCTGCAACACTAACTTGGTCACATCACACATATGTAGCAATTTCTATTCCTGTTTTCCTTGTTAAATATAAATATACTATTACTATTTATATTTCTAATATATATAATAAAATATACAGGATGTACGCAATATAGCTGAATGAATGTTGCAAGAAAAACCCTAATTTATGGAATTTCCTGACTTGAGTTCTTGATTTCAGCCCCTTAATGTCACATTAACACTATTTTTTATGTACTTAAGCTGTATAATGCAATATATTTCTTTCATTTTCATTTTTCTCTGGTATTGCTGTAAACACTATTTGCACATATACCCACTCTAGCTCGTAGTAAGAAATACTTCTATGGATTGCTTGAAAGAGAAAACATTGCTAGCGGTTAACGTTGTTGCGATATTACAAGTTCCTTGATTGGTTCTCACACTGTTTATTCCATCAGCAATATGTTCATGTGCTGAAATATGAAACAATGAACTAATAGGTTAGAGAACACTGCCAAACACCAGTTTTGCCTCTGGCCAAAATATCCCGTACACCTGCAGTCTCAAAAATGTTGGAAAGGTTTCTAATTTCTTGTTTGGAGAAGAAGAATAAAATGCTCTCAAGGAGTTGGAAAACCTCTCAATGTGGCCAATTCCACTTACATTTTTGGCTGAACATCCCAAAAGTGTAAAGAGACAACTGGGAAATTTACTCACAGTATCTGAGTTCAGGATAAATCAAGAACACTGAATATCTTCTGTTCTTAAAAAAAATCCCTTGAGATTTTTTTAATAATGGGCTTTAGGTTAATTATTTCATGAAGGGTTGCATCATTGTACAAATGTCACTAACAATAACTATCTCTGAATACTCAAAAGGAATCCTTGCTAGGATGATTAGACATATTATACAATCAGTCAACCACAGCCCTAGTGGTGGGTTAATACTTTATTTCTGAAAGCTCTTTTAAACCTCACACAAACATTGAGGCCTATCAAGCGTTCAACTTTAGTATACACAAGTAAAACAATCAGAACGCTCCTATCTGTTCAGTTGCTGGTGTTTCACTGTGCTTCACTTTGATTTAAACCCCTACATAACAAATATTTGGTTTCAGCTCTATAATAACTATCTATAATTCTTTACACTTAAATGGTGGCATCTGTCAGCCAAAGATCTCAAAGTGCACCACATGGGTGAACATTATTATCGCTGTTTCTGCAGATGGGTAAATTGTGACACAGAGAAGTTAAGTAACATACCTACAGTTATCAAAATGACACAATACAGAGAGACTTATCATAAACAAATACATTTTCTGCAACATAGACATTCACTGGTCTTTTAAATGGAATATCTCAGAAGGATTCTGTGTGTGTATTACACATTTTATGACAAGTTCAGGCATAAAATAATATCTTGATACTCAATATGTGTCTCCATTAATGTAAGTCCAGAGATTTACAATGTGTTGTAATATTCTCATTGGTTTATGCAAATACTTAGTTTATTTAAAGTATTTAGGGTGTTGGTTGTGCTTCTTGAGTGAAAGGAGACATGACACGCTATTGCTTCACTCCATTCTATTCACTGCCTAGCATGGGAAATGCTCCATTTTTGTACAGGTCTAGCAACTCCTGATGCTGAGTCAGTACGCTTGGAAGCATTAAGTCTGCACTACCATTGGAGTACTTTGACTAGTCAGAGAGACAGCCCACGACATGGCTCTAAGAGCCATAATTTAGCCCTATATATTTAAAAAGCACCAAAGATGTGAAATTTGCAATGGATCCTCTAAACATAAATATTCTATACTTTGTTTTATTTACTTTTAGTTTATCCTGCACTTATGATTTGCTTTGCCAACTGCCAGACACTTTCATAGCAAATTAGTAAATTTGTCAATTAAAAAAAAATATTATTCAACTGATAGAGATATTTGAAAAGACAACACACATATCTTTCTTTTAAAATGAAGCCTTTATTTTATCATTTGATTTTAAAGCATGGTTATCACCTAAAAAGTGAGTATGGAAAAATAGATTTTGCAAGTTCAGTGTCTATTGGCTTTCAACAGTTTCCAAAGCAAATTTACTCAATTTACAAACAATAATAGGTTTTTCTAATTGCAAAATAAAATTGGAATCTGAAAGTCAAACTGAGTTCTTTCTGACAGCAGGTATAATTCAGAAAGTGTACAGGAATCCATTTTAGCAAGGTTGCTTTATTTATTTGTTTATTTAATGTAACTGTTCTAGAATTTTAATCGGTTTTAATCTCTTCCTCCTAGCCAGGATGATAATAAATAATAATAATAATCGCACAACCTTAAATAAATCATTTTTTAAATTAAATATTAGAACAGACATTAAAGAGGGTGTTATACACATAAGGCCCACCTATTCCACACACATAATTAGTGTGACAGTACATGTATGGGGAGGAGGTGAGCAGCCCTCAGTGGTGAAGAACAGGTTAAGGACTATTTAGAAAAGTCCACGGGGCTGGATCTAATGCATCCGAGGGTGCTGAGAGAATTGGCGTTTGTGATTGCAGAGCCATTGGCCATTATCTCTGAAAACTCATGGCGATCGGGGGAGGTTCCAGATGATTGGAAAGGGTCAAAAATAGTGCCCATCTTTAAAAAAGGGAAGGAGAATCCAGGGAACTACAGACTGGTCAGCCTCAACTCAGTCCCTGGAAAAATCATGGAGCAGGTCCTCAAGGAATCAATTTTGAAGCACTTGAAGGAGAGGAAGGTGATCAAGAACAGTCAACATGGATTCACCAAGAGCAAGTCATGCCTGACCAACCTGATTGCCTTCTAGGATGAGTAACTGGCTCTGTGGATATGGGGAAAGTGGTGGCTGTGAAATATCTTGACGTTAGCAAAGTTTTTGATATAGTCTTCCACAGTATTCTTGCCAGCAAGTTAAAGAAGTATGGATTGGATGAATGGACTATAAGGTGGATAGAAAGCTGGCTAGATTGTCGGGCTCAACAGGTAGTGATCAATAGCTCGATGTCTAGTAGGCAGCCGGTATCAAGCGGAGTGCCCCAGGGATTGGTTCAACATCTTCATTAATGATCTGGATGATGGGATGGATTGCACTCTCAGCAAGTTCGCAGATAACATTAAGCTGGAGGGAGAAGTAGATATTCTGGAGGGTAGGGATAGGGTCCAGAATGACCTAGACAAATTGGAGGATTGGGCCAAAAGAATCTGATGAGATTCAAGAAGGACAAGTGCGGAGTCCTGCACGTAGGTTGGAAGAATCCCATGCACTGCTACAGGCTGGGGACTGACTGGCTAAACAGAAGTTCTGCATAAAAGGACCTGTGGATTACAGTGGACGAGAAGCTGGATATGAGTTAACACTGTGCCCTTGTTGCCAAGAAGGCTAACGGCATATTGGACTGCATTAGTAGGAGCATTGCCAGCAGATCGAGGGAACTGATTATTCCCCTCTATTGGGCACTGGTGAGGCCACATCTGGAGTATTGTGTCCAGTTTTGGGCCCCCCATTACAGAAAGGATATGGACAAATTGGAGAGAGTCCAGAGGAGGGCAACAAAAATGATTAGGAGGCTGGGACACATGATTTATGAGGAGAAGCTGAGGGAACTGGGCTTATTTAGTCTGCAGAAGAGAATGAGGGGAGATTTGATAGCAGCCTTCAACTACCTGAAGCAGAGTTCCAAAGAGGATGGAGCTAGGCTGTTCTCAGTTGTGGGAGATGACAGAACAAGGAGCAATGGTCTCAAGTAGCAGCGGGGGAGGTCTAGGTGGATATTAGGAAAAACTATTTCACGAGGAGTGTGGTGAAGGACTGGAATGGGTTACCTAGGGAGGTGGTGGAATCTCTATCCGTAGAGGTTTTTATGGCCTGGCTTGACAAAGCCCTGGCTGGGATGATTTAGTTGAGGTTGGTTTTGCTTTGAGAAGAGGGTTGGACTAGATGACCTTCTGAGGTCTCTCCCAACCCTAATCTTCTATGATTCTACATGCAAATTACTATAATCAATTTGCTTGTACAATTATCTGTTGTTTTTTTCTTGGTTTTGTTTTTTAATTGAGTATGTTCGCAAATAGTATGTAAAATTTTGAAAGCATTTTGTGTGTGCAACTATATGTCTTTTTTAAAAAAAACCTAGACCTAATTAGCAGTTATATAGAAATTTACTTTTCTAAAGTATTGCAAACAGACAAATACTTGCACTGAAGACAACATATGGATGAAACTTCAAGAAAAGAAAAGGGTGCAGCTGGCTAACCTGTCATACATGGGAAGTAGATATTTTTCTCCAATTTTTTTTTACTAAGAATTGACTTTGTTATAACACAATTCACATTGAAAATAAAAGCCATTAAATAACATTAAGGTTATGACACAGACTGACAAAAGGAAGGAAATTCATCGTTAAGGTGGAAGCATAACATATGGCCTCGTAGGCACAATGGGGCTGATTAAGAAAGCTGTTCAGGTGCTGCCCTGTTATGCCTAGCTATTGAAAAACATATGGTACTTTTCTCCATCACATGGGAATTTTTGTGCTTTCATCAGTTTGTGGTACACCCTTAATGTTCTTTTGAAACTATCTTGCGGAAGTGTTGTGGAGAGCCAATCTGCTTCCATCTGAAGTACAAAATACACCATGATGCTTTAGGACTCTATCAGAGCAATTAGAGCAGTTTATCACAGGGTAAGCCTGTGGTAAATCCAGACACATTTGCATTTAGGCAATTCAATCTCAGTGTAAATCTGTGATGCATTACAGCACTGTGATAGAATCTGGTTTTTGGCGTTAATCCAATCACAATAAAACTCTATGAGAAACCTCAATACATTGGGTTACTCCACTGAGTTTAATAGAGTTGACCTCTTGAACTGTTAAAACACAATAATAAAAATCTACTACATACAGTCCCATATCTCTTTAAATATGAAGCAGATCTTGGATGCCTATATGACTACACATTCTGGGAGTCACCAGATCCTGCTGTATAGTGTTTTCGGCAGCAGAAGGTGAATTTGCAAATGGTTAGATGTTCCTGCCAGATAAGCACCTAGACATTTTAAATGAATTTTAGGAGACCCTAAACATTTTGAGGTCTCCCCACCAAAGTTCTATGACCCTTCCCTCATACTTTACCTCCATAGGCCTAACCCGGATCAGAACATATTGGGGAAACTCCTTGGCCCTCTCTCCTGCTGGCAGAGGTATTAGTAGGGAGGCTTCACATTTTCTCCTTATCAGAGAATCTAGGGATCTCATTCCCATCAACAGGACTGTCCCATGTCCCCCCACCAAAAACTTGAGATTTCAGGAGGCTATTCCAGGGCTCCTCATACCAATTATTAAGATTCCTTGGAAAGGCAGGGGGAATTACAGTCCTTCTTCCTATCAGCCTCTATGGTTTTCCCCTCTCCCAGGGCAGATTTCTTTGGTGGAAGTTTAGGATCTTTGTGGCCCATCAAAAACAGGAATTTCCTAAACGAGACACTTCAACTTCCCATCTCCATTAAAAGCAACAGGAGTTTCCAGAGAGACGTTACTGTGGCCTTCACTACTAGTAGCATCAGGAGTTTCTGAGATACTGCAATCATTCTTCAGTGACAGTCTAACAGACTGGCATGCTAGGTTCCACATCTCCCAGTGCACAATGTTGTTCACTTTGGGGCTTCACACTTGACTTTCTCCGATGTGTTATGCATTCTGGGATGCCACCGGAGAAGACAACAGCAGGGCAAGGGAATGTTTGTGATACAGAAAGAAAGAGACCCCCCCCCAGCCTTAGAATATGGCAATGAAAGCAAAAAACAAATGAAACAGGTCTGAGATATATAATGGTGCATCTTGAACATTGGGCAAAGTTTCAGGACAGTTTTTATTTAGGCTGAGCTAATTTGCCTATATTTGATACTTTCAAAATAACAGCTGATTCAAACAGTATTTTCTTAAGTTAGTCATAAAAAGGCCAAATAAATTTCTATAGTTTTAAAAGATAAACCACCTCCTGACAGAGAACCAGCATATCTAATTTCAAACACCAAATTATTTGCTTGCTAAAGTTACTAATCTTTGAAAACAGAGATGTAAATGGAAGTGTTAACACAATCTAACCCTAACTATAATATCATTTTGGAATCATTACAAATCAGCTATTCTGTTTTAAACAGGAGATTGGCAATTATCCCCTGGTACCTGATTCATACCACATGTCTGTACCTAGAAGTGATATGGGAGGGCTTCTGCTTTTATTACATGACTATTGTTTTCTCTTTTGGAGCAGTAATATTAAAATATGTCTAACAGGAAGGTAAAATGAGAGGCAGGCTCAACAGAAAAGAGCAAAAAGTTAGCGTTCATTAGACCAAAACCTGAAGAGCAGCACAAAGGTTCCCATTGGAAGGTATAAAAAAGAAGGGAAAAAAGAAACATTTCTATTTATACTGGCGCACAGTAGAAAGTACCAGTGTGGCATGAGTATTATGAAGAAATATCCTGCAAAAGAATTGATATAACCAGAACATTATAGATCATGCAGCAATACAATGTGGAGATAAATCTGTTTCATGCATATTCTTTGCTACCCAAGCTATGGCTGAATTCTTGTACAGGAAATGAACACAGAACCATAAAAGGCAGAAGCTGAAAACTCCCTGTGAGCAAAGACAGTCGAGGCACTGGAACCCTTAAATTACCCATTTCTAACCTCATTTGCTATCACCTACTGATGTCTCTTTGTGATACAAAAAAAGTCTACTCTTTGTTCTGCTAAAGAGATTCTCAGCGACACCTCTTCAGTCTATTGATAGTGGGTCCTCATGCAAACCTTTCCCCCCATTACCACTTTCACTGCAGCCTCACTGATGAGGAGGCTTTCTCTGAGACAGTATGGGGGGAAAAAGTTGGCCACTTCAAGGACTGACCTCCTCTCCACCCCCCATGGGCACCCCGCCTTCTTGTGGGCCTGAGAAGGTGTGCTCCTTGGCTGATTGGCTAGACAGAGGAGTATAGCGTAAGCCTATTTGCTCCTGTGCACCCACTGGGAGGTCTTACAGGCCTGTCCCCCTGCCTGAGATGCCATCCTGTGCCTTGGAGGAAATATCTCCCTCACATGGGAATAGAGTAGGACTGGCTTTTGTAGCCTTGCTATTTGGCATTATCTAGTCACCTTTCTGCACTGGAAAGGAGTATTTCCTTCACTGCCAGATTGGTCTGGGCAGGATGTTTTGGTTTTATTTTTTGTTTGGTTGGGCTTTTTTATTGTTTTGTTTTGCCATCTTTTCTCCTCTCAGTCACCCAGGGACCTGGCAGATAGGTTAGGTTGTAAAATTAATGTCACAACTTGGCAGATGCCCATCATAGTTAATTGTTCAATAGGGTCTGGTTCCCCTGATAAATCAGAATTGGAAGCAGATTACGCATCTCCTAAAAAAGGTGGGGAACAGGGTTAGGGTTTCTAATGTCCGATACAGCAAGGAGACAACCTCTTTTCCCTATACCCTTAACTCTTGCATGAGGAGAGGGTAGTAGTGACCTGCAATGAGGACTGATATCAGCCCTCCCCCAGACTGCACAGATTACAGAAGGAAGGATGACCTACACAGAGGAGTCCCAGATGTTTTACTTAATAAAGTTGCAGCCTAGTTAAACCACATTCACCGTGTTTTGTCTTTCTTCTTGAGATGTCCAGGACAATAAAACAAGGTAATTTTGGCATCAATTTAATGTGTATAAAAGCTATAAATAGTGAAGTAGCATGTAGTACTTGGTTTCTAATCTAAACTATCCAAAATAATGCTTCTCTAGCTACTCTCTTCTCCTTTTTTTTGCTTCTATCTGTTTCTACAGTGTGGCTGAAGGAAATTATGGATGTTTTGCAAACTTTCACAGAAATCAGTTGAAGAGACATACCCCAATATGTGTATAGGTATCTAGAGTGCATTTCAAAAATATCGTTGACGAACATTGTAAAGGTAAGGTGCTCTATTGTTTCACTCTTCAGTCAGGAAAGATGAAGGAGAAGGAAAAAAGGGACTTATCTGAAGTGGTCACAGGAAATATCTGCTATCATCTAACAAAAATAAAGAAAAAAGAAAGAAAAGAAAAAGAACCTATCCTTGTTTGAATCCATGCTGCTTGGCTGCAGCATGGGAAATCCTGGGATCGATAAGTAAAAAGAATGAAAAAGTACAAATCTTGATGTATCTACTGGGTATATGGTATTGGCTGAAATGTCTCCTAAATAGCTGACTGACCTGAGACATATGTGCATCATGGCTGGAACCCAGGTACTTGGCAGCAATGTCTGTGATGAAGTCAGCATCACAAATGGATGATATGTTCATGCTCAGGGGCTGTTTCCTATTTCTATAGACCTGTGGGAAAAAGCTATAATGATTAGGTGCCTGAGGTCAGAGCTATAGGGAACTTAGCTAAGAAGCAAGGGTTTTCCTTAATTTTCTGTTGCTGAGTGAATGAAAACCTATAGTATGCAATGTATGGTTCAGAATAAAGAATCATAACATTGTCTAACTACAGTATTAACATGGCATGCTCACCTGTGAAATGACCCACTGATTGATTACTTTGAGAGGCTGAAGAGAGTAGCATGACTTTGCCTTGTGATATTTTCCTGCTTCTCAGGTAACAATCACAAAACTCAATGATGACACTACCAAACAAAGGAAAACACCAAATACAACACTATCTACCAGTCACGGTCTGAAAACAGCCTTCTCATCTCTTTGCTCAGCATTACTAAAGGAGAGAAGGTGTTTGACAACATGCTCACATGACACACGACACAGATAGTTACTACTTAGGTTATCTGAGCATCCTTCCCTCACTGGCTTGCTATTGAGCCTACGGTACCTACAAGTGCTATGATGAAATCAGAGAGTAGTCCGCGTACAATGTGTGTTCACATTACTGAAATTAACCAGTGGAGATGTCCAAGATACTGTATGCTGCTTACTATGGTAATTTTCCTCATTTGTAAGGTAGAAAATAAAATGACATTTACAGAGTTTTTCATGTAGCAACATTTATTTCTAGAGCCTGTAACTAAGCACTCACCTGCTACAGTGTATTTATAATAACAAAGATAAAAGTATTTTTATTAATTTGGGGGTTTGTTTTAATCACAATTATGATTTCCAGATAACCTCTCAGAAAACATGGAACCTTCTGAACAAATAACTACTTACTACAAATGTACACATATCTAAACAGCTTCGAAGCGATGCATCTGCTCTTTGATGTCTTTTGTGATGACGAAGGTGGCAGCTTTTATGGAAGAGGGAAAACAGAAAGTGTGTTGGCTGCATATAACATGAGCCAAGCAAACATGCATCTAAATACGACAGCCATCAATTAAGTAATAATACAGCAACATTTACACTATTCTTACCCTACCTTGCACAGCTGCTGGTACAAGGTAGGCTTGGCTTGAAGACTTTCAGTATGAGGTTAGAATAAAACAGTGAAAATGAAAATACCAACAAGCTGCAGCCCCCAATAGAAGAGTAAAATGAATGTTCTCCCACCTGCTGTTTTAACTGATGCACTAATCTGTCTTTCTCTCGTTTAAGAGCCATTACTTCCTCTTGAGTCTTCTTCTTCTTTGAAGCAGACAGTTCAAGCAAGGCAATGTTTGCATCTTTTTCACTGATTGCAGCAAGCAGTGCTTCCTGCCTGATAAAATAAAATAAAAAAATGCTATTGTTTCTCATTTAAATAAATCAGAAAACACGTAGGAATATTTCTTGTGATAGTTGAAAAATCATTTACACTTTGAATAGTCATCCAGTTGCAAATTGTGGCAGGTGTCATAAAATCATGAAAAGACTATGTGCCAACAAATTAAAAGAATGGGCTCTCTCTTGATCCAAATATTTCACATGCCATTTAGCTGAATACATGTATTACATTATATAATGCAATTTTTAGCAATGTTTCTTTGAATTCTGTCATGTTAGAAACAGTCTTGGACATATAGTTTTAAAACACACTTTGCTTAATCCAAGTAAGCTTGTCACTAAACATTCATATTAGAAATACCTAACAAGAAAGACTTAAATGCTACAAATTAAATATATTTTCCAATCAGTTCTTTAGCTCTGCCTCCTGGAGATTTAACCATACAAATAACAGGTCTCTGGACCTTCCTCTCATTTACTCAACATTTTCCTATTATTTATAAGCACCACACAATCTGTTTTTAAATTATCAGTGAGTACCATAATACAAGAGTAATTTCTGGCAAAAAGTGAAAATGATGAAACATGGACTTCATGGTTACTCCCTCTCTTTCTCTCTCTCCTCCTTCCTCTTAATCCATGCTTTGGAGCCATTTGCATGTGCCAACCATGGCATTAATTAAAATAATCCTGCAGTGGAGATGCAGGGAGTCAGGAAGGGTTGTGGAAGGGTCTTACTCCCCCTTACATTCCTAAGCATCCTTGAAGACAAGACAGCAATCTTTCCCTTAGTTTCTTAAATAATAAGAAGAATGTATTAGATTTGTGCAATGAGAGAAACAAAATATTCCAGCTCAGAAAAAACACATAGTATATAACAGATTTTAGAATAGAATATGTTATGGCCTATGCCTTCCTCCAGAAATACGTAAGCTCAATCATGAGAAAAAATAAACATGGATAAATGAGTCATAAATTAACCCTAAGCTCCGCCTGTTAATAGCTGTAAGAATATGGCTCATGAACTTCATACAAGGTAAGGTAAGAGGCTGAAAATTTTATAGTCTCCAAGCTTAGCAGCAAAAATGTCAAGGAAGCTATATCACTTTTATTTCAAAGTTTCTAATGTATTAATGTAAATATTTAGAGGACAATATTTCTGATGGAGCCAAAGAAAAACAACCCATATATTCTGTTCTCAAAGTTATGAGATATGGATTAATTTTAGATAAACAACTGCATTTTATACATAGACTTAAAATTCTCATTTATTATTCTGCCTGTTCATTATAATCAAAGTTTCTTTGTTTTTAATTCTATTTTTGATAAATGGTGCATAGAAGGATGCCATATTCTCCAACGGTCTTTGTTTAAGTACAAAGTGACATTAGAAAAGCTAGTTTTAAAATTATTATTTTTTATCACAAAGATATTATGCAAAAGCATTGTGTATCCAGATTTTTCAATAAGTTTTTAATGGGCTTATAATAATAATTATTATTTTAATGTGCTATTTGTGCATAAATAATGTATTTCTTTTAATATGCTTAATTCCCTTAGATGATCCTACACTTTAAATGCATTGGAACAGAAAAAACTGATTTGCAGCAGCTCATCTTCCCATCCTGGCCTAAATAGAGAATATACACACAAAAGTCCAAATTTTCCTTCTTCTTGGTGGTTGGCTTTATTGGTAACTCAAACAACATGAAAAAAAACCACCCTTCAGCCTCAGGTTTCTCCCTGCAAGACTTTCTTATTTCAGCTCCTACTTTCCTCAGAATGACACCAGGACTCCCTCAAGTAACTTTGCTGGAGATAACAAGAGCCATCCAACAGCAAGAACCAGCAATAAGCATTCTGCATCTTTAAAGGCACAGAAAAATATATTCTATTATTGTAGAATATATTCCCCTTCTAAAGTTAAATTGGACAAAATATGTGCTTACATGAAACCAGCTAAGCTTAATGATTTGATTGTTCAGTTGATAACAGACATTTTTATTACCATATATAAAAAACGGTTACTCACCCTTTTTGTAACTGTTGTTCTTCGAGATGTGTTGCTCATACCTATTCTAGTTAGGTATGTGCGCACGCCTCGTGCATGGCTGTCGGAAACTTTTCCCTAGCTGCTACCCGTCGGGCTGGCTGTGGAGCCCCCTGGATTGGAACCGGTATGGCGCTCTATATACGACCCTGCTGGCCTGACCCCCTTCAGTTCCTTCTTGCCGGCTATTCCGACAGAGGGGAAGGTGGGGGGGAATGGAATAGATATGAGCAACACATCTCGAAAGAACAACAGTTACAAAAAGGGTGAGTAACCGTTTTTTTCTTCTTCGAGTGCTTGCTCATATCAATTCCAGTTAGGTGACTTCCAAGCTGTACCTCGGAGGCGGGGTCAGAGTCAAGGTATTGCAGATCAAAGAACCACTCTGCTGAAGGCCACATCATTGTGAGATTGGTGGACAATGGCATAGTGCACCATAAAGGTGTGCACTGAAGACCACGTGGCAGCCCTGCAGATCTCCTGAAGAGGTACGTGGACCAGGAAGGCTGTCAACAAGGCTTGCGCCCTCGTGGAGTGAGACGTAATGGCAGGTGGAGGAACCTTCGCCAAGTCATACCAAGCGTGAATAAACGCCGTGATCCAGGATGAGATCCGCAGAAGGTTGAACACTTCCTGTTGGCCCGCATGGCGAACAGGTCGATTCGGGGAAATCCCCAACTGCGGAAGATTGAGTGAATGATGTCTGGATGAATCGACCACTCATGCGTAAGGAATCGTCTGCTCAGGCTGTCCGTCAGCACGTTCTGAATGCCCGGCAGGTATGAAGCTTGGAGAAGGATGGAGTGGGCTAGACAAAATTCCCACAATAGGAGGGCTTCCTGACGGAGAGGAGATGATCGGGCTCCGGCTTGCTTGTTTATATAAAACATAGTCATGGTATTGTCTGTGAGCACCGCTACACACTGCCCCTGAAAGCGAGGCAGAAACACTTGGCACGCCAGGAGGACCGCCCTGAGCTCTTTGATGTTAATATGCAGAGCCAGTTCCTCTACTTGCCATAAGCCCTGAGTTGTCAGGCTTCTGAGTTGCACTCCCCAACCCAGTGCAGATGCATCTATTACCAGAGTCAAGGTGGGCTGGGGAAGGTGGAAAGGGACCCTGGTGCTCACCATGTGGGAGTCGAGCCACCATCGTAGGGAATCAAGGGTATGCCTTGGAACGGTCAGCACCATGTCCAGACTGTCGCGGCGTGGGCTATACATGGATGCGAGCCACGCTTGCAGAGTCGCAATCTGGCATGCTGCAGCACATAGGTGCAGGATGCAATGTGGCCCAGCATCCTGAGGCACTGCCTCGCTGTGGTGGTGGGAAAACTGCAAAGGCTGCTAATTATCTGCAAGAGGGCAAGATGCCACACCTCTGGGAGGAATGCTCTCGCTTGATTGGCATCGAGAACTGCTCCGAAGAACTCTATTCTTTGAGTCGGGGTGAGGACGGATTTGCTGAAGTTGAGAATGATGCCTAAGTGTTCGAACGTGTCTCTGACCATTTGCACCTGCGATTCTACCTGCTAACAAGAGTGGCCTCAGAGGAGCCAGTCATCCAGGTAAGGGTAGACATGCACGTGATGGCCGTGAAGGAAGGCCGCCACGACCGCTGTGCATTTGGTGAAGACATGGGGAGCCATGCATAGACTGAATGGGAGAGCCGTGAATTTGATAATGTACCTTGTTTACCACAAAGCAGTGAATAAAAAATGCATCATTCACAATTTTCTACCATAACAAAAACAAAAAATTAAGAGTTTGAATAAAATGAAAGAATGTAGATATAGTGCATAATCCTGGCTAGCAAAAAGAAGCATCACTTTAGTGCAAAGCTATGTTTAGTTGTAAATCAACACAATTTAATGGTTACCAATCACTGAGAATCCACCTCTTTCAGAAAATAAAGTACAAATGCAAAACAATTAAAATTGATTTTTTTAAAACCAAGGTTTCTTGCTTGCTCCTTTAAATCACAATTTAAATTGCTTTGTAATCAACCCACCTTGCCCAAGGAGCAACAGGCAAGAGGTGGCCCCCAGTTCAGCCCTTGACTCAGACGGGAGAAGCTCTTTGAACTTTTGAACCGCAGACCACGAGTTATAACTGTACCGGCTCAGAATCTCAAGCTGGTTAGCGATCCGGAGAAAAAGGCCCCCTGTTGATTCTCCCAAACAAATCAAGGTGTTCAGCGTCTCTTGATTTGGGCACGGGCCCCTGCTGACCCTGCCTCTCTTTTTCATTCACCACCTCCACAACAAAGGAACACAGAGGGGGGTGAGTGAAAAGATATTCGTACCCTTTAGTAGGGACAAAGTACTTCCGTTCGGCCCCTTTGGCTGTAGGGGGAATGGAGGCAGGTGTTTCCCAAATAGTTTTGGCGTTAGACTGGTTAGTCTTTAGCATGGGTAAGGCCACCCTAGAGGGACCCTCTGGTGCCAGGATGTTCACCACAGGGTCCTCGTCCTCTACCACCTCCTCCACCCGGAGGTTCATATTTAGGGCCACCCTTCAGAAGAGTTCCTGCAGGGCCCTGTAGTCCATAGGTGATGGACCGGATGTGGAGGTACCCGCCACCGCTTTGTCAGGAGGGGACGAGGAAGATGCCACCAGCAGGACTGGTTCTGTGACGGCCTCCAGATCCTCTGGGATGGGCTCCTCCCGAGCCCCGGGTGTAGCTTCCACCGGGAGTGAGGTTGGATCCGGGTTTTGTGAGGGATCCTGAGGCAGGCAGCTGATGGTTGCCTCGGGGAGGTGAGACCCTGAATGGGATGGTGGGGGAGCGCTGGGGTGGGGGAGCCACCTTGGGCCTGATGGTACGCCCAAGGTGTCCAGAATTGCCACTGGGGTTGCCAGTAGGGTGCTGAAGCGTCCTGTCTAAGACTTTCCGGCCCGGATCTGGGCGCTTCCAATGCCCCTGATGCTCTGCCTGACCTGAAGGAGGCTGATCTCAAGTGGGATGGCCAAGGGAGGGCAGTGTGGGACTGCCCCACAGAGGCCTCCTCCTCCTTGAATGGATGGGATGAGTGCCGTGAGAAATAACGAGGGCAAGACGGTGACCAGTGGTGTTGCTCTGGGGAACGGCGATGAGGTGCGGAGCTGTGCCAGGAGGTCCATCGGTGCTGTGAGGTGGGGCTCTGCCTTGGTGGAGAGTGGTGCCATGATGTAGAGCGGTACCACGATCGAGGCCCTTGCCAAAGCGGGGGACGTTGTCCAGAATGAGATCTGGAATGGTGCCATGAACAGGACCGGTGCCGCATTGGGGAGCGGTGCCGAGATGGGGCGCGGTGCCGTGACGTCGAGCAGTATCGCTGGGTAGAGCAGTGCTGGTCGGTCGAGCGACGACTGGGAAGTGCAGTCCAAGGTAGATGCGAGCGATGCCACTAGGTCACAGATTGGGATCTGGACCTCAAGCCAGACCATGATCTATCAGCCGACGACCACCTTGAGCGGGAATGGCTCCGAGAGTCGGGGCTGCGAGACCAGTGCCGCGAGTCGGACTGGTGCCGTGAGTCAGACCAGCGCGAGGCATATGTACAGGGTGCTGGGACTCAGAGTGGCGCTGGGACTCAGAGTGGTGTCGAGACTCCGAGCGACGCGGAGATCCTGGTTGGGGGGCAGATGGCCCGAACATAGGCAGTTTATCTCTTGAAGGTGCCGTGCCTCAGGGTAGTGGAGGACTCTAGACTGGAGACTTGGGTGCTGTCATTTCGATAAGCCCCCTAGTGGCCTCAAAAGTGTCCATTGTGGAGGGTAGCGTCACCTCCTCCACCTGCAGCCACAGGGAGTCCAGGAGCGCGGGGCTTGAGGTTGAGCATGGAGGTTGAGCCCGAATGGAGGGTCTGTTGGCTGTAGGCCCATGCTCTGCAGCATGCCCTGCCGAGGCTGCGGTTTCCGAATCAGGCTGTTGTGGAGGCTTGTCCTTGGCCTGCTTCTTGCGGGCAGCCGGTGAATGGGAGCGATGCTGAGGGGAACACTTCTGAGCCCCAAGAGACCGCTGACCCCTGGGAGGGCATACCGAGTCTTTTTTCGGTGCCGCGGACAGCACCACCGGAGAAGCGCTCCGCACCGACGCGCTCGGGGCCGGGTCTTGCTGTGAATGGAGGGCAGACTCCATGAGGAGTTGTTTTAAAAGAACGTCCCTCTCCTTTCTAGTGCGAGGCTTGAAGGCTTTGCAGAAGGCTTTATCTGCCTGATGGGCTTCTCCCAGACACCGGAGACAGGAGTCATGGGTGTCGCCCGTGGGCATAGGCTTGGTGCAGGAGCTATAGTGTTTGAAACCCTGGGACGGCATGCCCCAGAGCCCCGCGGGGCACTTGTTGAAGGGGAAAAAAAACAACCACTAAAGACTACAATTAACAACTAGAGGAGAACAATTAACTAACAATGGGTAACTATATAGAAAGATAAGCAGAAGAGTTAGGGATTAGTGGCGCACTTGCGAGCAAGAGACCACTGTTCCAACAACCGTCACTGGCGGTAAGAAGGAACTCAGCGGGGGTCGGGCCAGCAGAGTCGTATATAGAGCGCCATACCGGTGCCAATCCAGGGGGCTCCTCAGCCGGCCCAACAGGTAGCTGCTAGGGAAAATTTTCTGACAGCCGTGCACGCGGCGTGCGCACATACCTAACTGGAATTAATATGAGCAAGCACTCGAAGAACTAAAATTACAAACAAAAATTGGTCATAAGTTTCCATAATGTCCAATGGTTTATGTTAACTAAAAGAATATTTCTGAAATAGTCGGGTTTTTTTGTTAGCTTCCATTGAGCAACCAATTTTTGTCAGTATCTTGAACAATCCTTTAAGACAGCTGTTGCTGTATTAGTCTTGCTTTCAGGACGTCTAGAATAAAATTTTGCACTGTTTACTACATTAATGCTATTGGGCTCAAACCCTATTGTTTTATTATTTGTTGCTATTATAGTAGATACATCAGATGAATATCAAGGTATAAACTGAATTGAACTAAAACAAAAAAGAAAGAATTAAGTTGCTTGATGCCGAAAGATGAATTCTGCAATCACATGTTTAGTTCAAATGGCTCCATGTTAGAATTACAAATCTAGTAATAATTGAGTTCCCATACCTAGAACTTCTAATAGGAAGCACAATATATAATCACTGTTGGGATGTGCAGTTGACAAAGTTGACAGAATGGTCAGAATAGAAACCTAACAAACTCAGGCTGACTATGGACTAGGCGGCAATATCTCAGATTTCCCAGTGATTCTTAAATCTGGTTAAATTAGAAGTTAAGATATGTAGATACAGTTGCATATTCTCTAGTAGGTTTCACTTTAAATATTTGCCAGCTGGTGGGTTTCAAATTTTCAGTTGCTACATGGTCATATTTTACTAAGTGTAATGCAGAGTTTACCCAGCTGTAAAAGAAGAGGACTCTCTCAAAGAATCATGTGGAGAATGAAAATGTTAGGTCAACATCAAGGGATATTTTTTTTGTTAACTGCTAAGGTAACCAAATAAGCTGCTGTAGTGAATCTTTATATTTCCTCCAGAATTTACCTGGCAGTGAGGCCCCAAATCTGAATAGAGAGCAAGGGCAGTCACAGGTCTTGGTAAATTTGGTAGCATTCAGACAACTGACACTTAGATTTACTCATATTTGTCTTTATTTTTTCATCTGCCTAAAAATGCCATATGTATTTGCGACCATAGAAGTGTGTGGGTTTATAACACTATCCAACCCCACTTTTAAGAAACACACACACACACACACAAATACACACACACAATCTTCTGAATGTCAAGGGAGCAATCCAACAAACGTTGCCAAGTCTGCACTCTAGGTCCTCCAACTCAGTGGACACCTAGATATGCAGACCTACAGCAGTGTTTCATAACCAGTGGGTTATGTCTACCCTCCCACACACAGGGGTATGCAAGGCAATCTAAGGGGGTTGCAAGGCATTGACAATTTTTTTACAATCTAAAAAACCCCAAAATCTTGATCCCCAACTCCCCGCATACCCTTGCTCTCAATGTCAATTATTTTCTGTCAACCTCTCAAAACATGCCCAAATATATAGGGTTAACATTGTTATCCTTGATACATTTTTACACTAAACATTAGAGGATCATGAATGTTTCTGACTTTGAATAAGAGGTCACCAACCTGAAAAGGCTGAAAGAGCATAAACTCTGCTGATGCCTTTTCATTGGGACTAAGAGACATAGATCATGCATGATTTGAATAGTGACAGTAACAATCCCAAGGTATACAATCCAACTGCATTTGACCAGGAGTTTTGGCTAACCAGAGATTAGTTAATCAGATCGGACTATATTCTACCAAAGATAACATTTGATTACTCTCTCTTGACTACTTAAATCAACAAGCAAGCAGTAGCTCAAATCAATATGCATTATTGTGACATATATCACTACAATCATTGAGGTTAAAAAAAACCAAGAACCAGACTATGACAGACCTTCATACAGGCATATATAGGGACACTAGAAGCTTTCTCCCTCTTTTTGTGGCCCATGCCATGTGGTCCTAATGCCACTGCAGTCCCTGCATTCAGACTCCATTAAATTCCAGGAAGACATAGCTTAATAAAATAGGATATTGGCTGTTTTACTAATTTATTTTAAGTGAAGTGAACTGAGTGCTCATGGGAGAGGCCAGATGGACAGCCTTGGAGCCTAAAGTTCTCTGTTGTTTCATAGAACATGTGCAGCTCTGACAGCAGCTGTGAAAAATTCACCACACTACCTTGCCAATGAGCCTGAAACCTCCTCTGAAGGGAACTCTGAGACTGAAAGGGCAGTTCAGCCTATTAAACCTGGCCTCTCTGCGAAAAAAGTGTCAATAAGGATGGTAACTACTGCCACTGTAGCTGGGGGGATTTTAAAGCCATGAAACAAGGAATTAAGCTGCAACTTATTTCGTATTCACTATCAAAACAGCCATTAGATAGTAATGACTTCCTCATTAACCAACATGGACTAAATTTGATTCAGTGACCTAAAAAGATGGGAAGCTCCATATATAAATCTCCCAAGTCAGAGATGTACCGTACTTACCCTGGCACTACTAGAAATTGAGGCCTACAATGTATGCCCTCTGAACATATAATTTGAAAATTAGGGCTTGAATGGCACTGAGTACAACATACAGTCTGATACACTCTCCTGCTCACAAACTTAAAAGCATCAGCATCATGTATCACTCTTAATTACATCCCAAGTCAGCAAAAGTAAATATCATAATATAGTTCTATAGAGATGTTATCATTTATTGCAGCTAAAATGTCTCCTTAGTGTTTAATAAACAATAGTAATAAAAATACATTTTAAAATAATTTATTAGAGCAGTGCATTTAAAAACATTCTCCAGCATTAATATTTACAGAGAGCAATCCTTTTTGCTAATAGTAGCTTATCCCCGTGCCCCCAAACTAATCTATTACATAAATATTGGAGTAATATTTCTAACATCAAGAAAAGTTAATCCAGCCTTACATGGTCAAATTAGAAAAATCTCTAAATTAACAAAATAGTCCCTAAATCCATCAGCATTTTCTTCCAAAATTTTAATAATAATTCCTTCTTATTAGTATTTCACTTTGAATCCCTTTTATCCATGTAAGGAATTCATTCTTGCCATTTCTCCAAAAAACAAAACAAAATAACCAAAATGCAGATGACTACTAGAGAAAACTACTACTACTTAGGCTTTCAGTAAATATTCAGCTAAAATATCAAAATCTGGTTGTGCATTACAGTTACATGATGGCAGTGAGGAGGGAGGGCAGTGACATCCTGAGACTTCACACTCCCTTTGACGGGTGACTGCAAAGCCCTATAGAGTCTTGCAGCTGATCAGCTCCCAAGCCGGCCAACTGGATAAAAAGACAGTGAATGCAACAGTGTCTTCATTATTGCACTTGCCTGACAGATTCACTCAGCCTATCTGACAATGAGAATTTTAGGACACTGGGGAGAATCGTTTGTTGATTTGGGAAGTTTTGTGGAGGTTTGTTGACTTTAACTTATTTTTGTTTTCTATATTACAGTTTAGGGCCTAATTGTGCAACCTTTGCTCATGCTGAATAGTAATTATTAAAGCAAGTAGTCGCACTGAAGTCAGTGTCTTCAGACACTACTTATTTGAGTAAATACTACTCAGTGTAAGGGTTGCAGAATCAGGCCCCTAGAAGGAGGAGGTAGTTTATGTGCTTAAAACTAATTTCCTATCTGTGCATCTACAGTTCAGTTTTTTCACGTATTCATTTGCTATTTGAAACATTCTGGACCCCATTCAAGAACAAGGTAAGTCTTGAGGATATGCAAGTTTTTATGCAAATTATGGTCAGAGTAATTAGAGAGGGAAATGACTTATTAGAGCATAAAGTTAATTCCTCAGAAATGACAGTATGCTATGCTCCACCCAGAGAAATGTATCAGTTATTAAAATTATAATACAATGGATTTTAAACAAAAGGCACAGTACTTTAAAAAGTTGTACAACCTGCCTTTTTTGTGTAACTGATCAAAAAAAATTCTTAGCAATGGATGAACTGACTTAGATACTAAAATCAAGCTGAATCTTTACTGAAAGCCTAAGCTAAATCATTTGAGGTTCAAAAAGTTTACTTTTAATTTTAGGGCACCTCTGTGCTCTGGTTCCATCCTGGATCAGAAATGGAAGTACTGTACCTGAATACTATGAGCATTGCAAAGCTTGTTTTATTTCCAGCATGGTTGGCAGCAGATTCTGAAATCTCATGTATCAGTCTTGTTTCCACTCCTACTTTACAGATCAAAAAAAATTCATATATATTCGGACACTACATGTTTGAACCTGCAAAGCTTCTGAGATGTGTTGACTCTCTTCTAAAATTCAACAAAATATATATGATATCTAACCACTACTCTCTACTCAGCTTGAATATAGGTTACTATTGATTGAAAGATAATATATAACGTGAATAATTCATCTTGACAGTTATCTAATATGCACAGAAGAATAGGATTGCTAACTCTCATGACTGAAGTCTGCTTAAGTAAAAGTTTGTGTAGCATTTGGCAATACATTCACTCCAGTCATATACTTCTGTATACAGTCACAAACTATATTCAGAGGACATGTATTTTGGGCTATAGAGAGAAATCATAGGCAGTACATGATTACTTAAATGTTACCTAAAGATTTAACATCAACAATGAAGCACAGTATTTATTTGTTAACCTTATTAATATTCATAATATCTTACATTAATATATCAGCTTACTTTCCAAATGATCCCAAAGCAGTTTACAGATATTGGCCAAATTCAGAACTAGCATATGAAGTGCAGCTCTAATAACTGGTTTGTTGGAATGCAACTGATTTCTGATGTTCTCAAAATACTGTTGCATCCTAAGGGTGCAACTTGTGGGATTGTGTGTGTGATGACATTCTTCCACGTCAGTAAAATTATCAAAACATTAACACCCAATGCTAATTAGTACACTACAATTTTAAAAACATCTTCAGACAGATGATATTGTTTGGATGAGGGACAGTTGGCTTAATCTCAACCTGTACAGAAACAATGTTGTGCTTCAGTATCAACAGTAACATACAGAGGGTTTGTTGATAGTCCACTTGGACCCACAGTTTTGGTTAATACAGAGTATTTAACTCTCTTATATACAGTGCCCGTTTTAGGTGACAGACCCTCAAATTCCCTTAATAGCAAAATCGGGCAATGATTTTGGTGTTACCTTATGAAAACACCTGACTATGCCCAGTTTATTTAGGCCCAGTTTCGGCTACTCTTACTAATGTCTGACCTTACTCTGCAAGCAGTCCCACTGATTTCATTGGGACTTCTTGTTGAGTAAGTTACTACTTAATGTGAGTGAGGGTGGCAGAATCTAGCCCCTAATTTGATGTCTCCGGGAGCAACGTTCGTGCACCATTTCTAGAACTAATACACAAGGATCCAGTTCAGCAACATATTTAATCAGAACTACTTGTGTGCTTAACGTTGTGCATGTGCTTAAGTATCTTGCTCACAGGGACAATAAACTACTGAGTAGCTCCACTACCCAAAGGGATAAAACCTGTAGTTCTTATTCATGCAAAACTCCCACTGAAGTCACTGGAAGTAGCTTTAAAGACTAATAACCATTTTTATTTACACAAAAATATTGGCTATGGGACTTCAGAAAGTATAAGATATGCAAAGCTGCACATATTTAAGTGTGAGCATAAAACTCGCAAAACACAACCCCTAGATGATCTTTAAGCAACAATACAGGCATATACTATATGTTTGTGAAACAGGCTGTCTTGGACTGGAAAAAAATTACTTAATATAAAAAGGAAGCCCAAGCATGCTAGAAAGGAAGATAAGATAATGCAAAGAGAAATAAATCCATGAAATAGTCTGCTGAATGCCAAACTGGAAAAGTATACTGTACATAGTATTTTATCAAACTGCAGCCTAAACAAATGTCAAAAGGAATAATTTCTTTAACAAATATGGGCAACAACTGAGAAAAAAGGGTTGTTCACTAACATATATTTAGTCAAGATTAACAATGGATAAAAGAATGTACTAAGAACAGATTTAATAACCCTAAACTGTCATTCAGCTTGTAGGAGGTATTCAAGATACAGCTAATAAAACACAAAAAAATGGTTTTAAGCACCCTGAAAAAAATTCTCAGTAGACTAAAACATTGAAGGATGACCACTAAGACAAATGCTCTCTTTTGAGTGCTGCCTTGCAGTTAACCTTCATAAAGAGTCTCTCAGAAACCTACAACCATAATACATTGCATTGGCACTTTTCACCGTCAATTTAAAAGGGAACTTCGTAAACACTTCTATTTTACTCCCCAACTGTATTAGTCTATCAATAATTTTCTCAGCTCTAATAACAGAACCCATGACAATTTTTAGGGGTGGTAGCTGGAGATAGTACAATTGCCACATAAAATAAAATGCCAACCTTAAGATTTATAGAAACAAGATTTTCTAACAAGAATCTTTACAGTCTTGATTACTTGAGCCATTCTGCATAAAATACAAAAATGCAATTTAAAATGTAGCCCTTAAAATAATCCAAGTCAGAAATGTTTGAGCTAATGATATACACAGAGTACACAGCCCACTTCTCATGTGCTAATCATACCGAGAAAGAAAGAAAAAAAAAACAGCTCAATCAACTTTTCCCCTTTAATTATTGTTTTCTTTCCCTCATGACCCTGAGTATTCAACCTTAAGTTCAGTAGGAGGTGGCTTGAGATAGATGGTGATGAGAGATCCTGTTTGAAACAGCTTCTCTCTGTCACCCTAAAGAAAAAAATACTGTATGTTAAAACATGCTGTTAATCCATTATGGATGCACATGCATCGTTAGAAAATAAACAATGGAACATTATCTGTATTTTTAAATAGAAAATATGTTGATTGCCTGCATCAATTTAAAATCTGTACATTCTACAACAGAGCCACTGGTCTAAATCTGCATTCAGTTACAGAGGTGTGGATCCAGAGTCTCTCTTGACTTCAATGGGATTACTCTGGAATTATATTTCTGGAGCTAAAAGCAGAATATGCAGATTACATATTATCATATAATCTGTGAGGTCTCCATTTATAAACTATTCCACTTAAAAGCTAAACTATTTTAAAACTGTTTTCAAACAACAACTCCTTTAGTGTAAGCTATTTTCAGAAAAAATAAACAATAATATGAAATAGCAATGCCGGGGAAGCTGAATATCGCTGTGCCAAGCCATAAGCGCATCAAGGGCTCTAAACAGCACGAAGTCATTGGGGAGCAAAGACAGCAATGTCAGGAAGGCTCTTGAGACACTAATGGCTTGGCATCGAGGCACTGGGTTCCTCTAGCACCAGCATATCCATATGTCCCCAGTCCCACCAATCTAATCACTCTCCTCCACATCATCCTCTTTCCTTCACAGCTGAGGGACTCCTGCACCCTCGGAACCACCCTGTTCATATCCTCTCGCCCACCATGGGATGTTGAGGGGAGGCTGAGTGCCCATGTAGAGAGGACACGAGGATAAGAAGGGGAATGGAGTGAACTTGAGGTTGTGAGCAGGATGGCAGGGTTGTGCAGAGGAGCACAGAGAAGTTGAACCTGATGAGGAAGTTCAGAGTGCAAGAAATGGAGGAGAGAGATTCATCAAAATGCAGTTCTCTTTCCATCCTCCCCTTGCCTCCCGCATTTCTCTCAGAGCAATCTTTTCCTCCCTCATTTCCCACTATGTCCCCGCTCCCCATTTAATATCTATGTTTTTTATATTGGCAGCATTGAATAATTCTTTTTTCCCCCCAGGAGCCTAAAATATGCAAATGAAACTTTTGCCTAAAAAAAACCATTAAGAAAAAAAATTTAGCTGCAATTTCAAAGGCACAAATGGGAGTAGGGTACCCAGTGAACTCCCACTGACTTTCCATTAGGGATAGGCATACAATTCCCCTATGTGCCTTTGAAAACCACCCCTAGTCCCTGTCATAATGCATTTTTTACTTATTAACTTGAATTTTGTTTAATTAATAACAGATAAGGAAAACAGATCCCTTGGAGAGGAGATATATCTGTCCATGAAACTAATTACATCATAGTCTCACAGACCATGTCTTTCCAATAACTGCCATATTATCATTTGGTACAAACTGATAGGAATGCCCACACGAGTAGGCAGTACCCATGTTCAGGCTGTGTAAGGAATATCTTAACGATGACCTTTGTTAAATCAAGGTCAGGTACTAAATATACCCAATGCCAAAGCTATTTCAATGCATAATTAAAAACAATAGAACACATAATCTGTGAAAAAATGATGTTAAGATATTATCATTATTTCTGGTTATTACGATTCTTAATTACGATTTGTCATTATCTGCCCATTTTGCCCTGGTGCTCTGCATACCAACACAAGCTTGCTTGTCTAAAATACCTCTGCCTGTAGTAAGACATACAGCCATACAACACAGAGGATTAAGAATGTTTAGGAATAATAAGACCAATGACATCTGAATACAGGGGTTTGTGTTACAGTGGGACACAGCACTGCACAAAGTCTATCTAAGCTAAACAGGAAAACAAAACCATAGGTAATCTGTCACTGTCAAACTACTTGTCTTTCAACATTGCTCCTGGTGTTTATAATGGACAAAGATAAAAGTAGTTTGCAGGATGAATGGTTTGATCCCAAGAGTATAATTTTCAGCAATTTTTTAAAAGACCAAATGATAGTGTGTTTTTGAAAAAAAGTTACTATTGTTTTGTTTGCTTTACTGAAATTGTATAGCACTTGAAATATCTATTTTATAAAGAGTTCTCTTGTAAGTTAGAAAACAACTTTTTGTTTAATGTTTTATTTTATTTTTATTTGTATAGTTGACCAAATATTCCAAATTGCCAGTGTTTAGTACAACCCAAAAGATAATTACTCTCATTAGTGGGTGGGGCCTATGTCCAATTTTTCATAGCATTTTGATAATGGATCTATGAATATGATCCTTTGAGTAAACAAATAATTAACAACACACTTGATGACTTCTTGGGGTTTCTGTGCATAGGAAATTTATATAGAAGTGTGGTGCACATTTTTGATGCAGTTACATGAGGGCTTCCCTCCTAATTTCCATACAATCAAAGCAACAGCATTTTCAAGAGTAAGAATTTCAAAACTAGGCCTCAAAGACTGGCAGGCTAAACTTTTAAGAGGACCATCGACAGAATAATTAGCTCCATTCTCTAAGAATAAATAGAAACCCATATTTATTTGGGATAAAACATGTGCTTCAAACTTTATGACACAATGGCCAGAGAGAGGACTCTGTTTGAATAGATATGTTTACCAGAATGCACTTTTCCTGGGGTACATGACTAGTATCATTTGAAAACTGAAGCCAAGGCAGAATTTGCTCATTGTAACCTTCCATGAGAGAGATCTTTATCTGCCTAGCTGGAGGAAAAGACTTGCCCTTATAAGGGTTCCCCTACAGTAGGTGGGCAGTTGGGGAAAACTTCACAGGGAGGGACAGGAAGGGAAGGAAACAGTTGGGGGTAGGTCAGGGGAAGTCACTGTGTAACACCGACAGACCCCAATCATTGGTGGGCAGAATCGAACCTAGGGCCTCTGGAGCTTAGTGCATGAGCATCTACTGAATGAGCTAAAAGCCACATGGCCCTTAGCTAAGGCTGTAGAGCAGACTGATTAATCTCTCTCAGTGGTCTCAGTGTCACTAGATGGGACAGAACACTACACCCAGGAGGTGTGTGGATTACAACTGCACTACCCTTACTGTGTGTGGGAGGGTGGTATTTATACCACAGGCAGCCCCAGGATTGGCCTGGCAGCAGGAGTAGCAGGGATCCGCTGGCAGCAGCGTCTTCATGTGCAAGCAGCCTGTCAGATGTTCTGGATGCCTGCTCACCATAGCTACATGGTAAAACTGAGGGTGGGGTGGGGAGATACTCCTCTTCCAGCAGGTGCAGCTCAACTAGAGGAAGAAAAGGAAATCCCCCCTCTGGGCTTCTTTATCAGCATGGCTGGGGTGGTTGAATCCCTCCCTCCTATGCAAGAGGAGGATTTAATCTATGCAAGGGAAACAGAACTGGGCAAGGTCATAAAGAACTTGGTCCGTACAGGGAACATGGGATGCCCGTGAAAGGGATAAAGAGCAGGCTGGGAAACCCAGGTGGAGACCACTTTCCCCGAGTAGCAGGGGTTACTTGGAAGCAAACCCTGCCAGGCCAGGACAACAAGCATTAAGGATTGGGGGGGAGGCCAAAAACTGATTGAAATGATGCATGCTGTTGTAGAAGAAGTTATTGCAGCATCAATTCAAGAGTTACAGGGTGCTACAGGACAAGCAGAGTCAGACCAGTGGGATGAGCTACCTCTAAGACCCAAGAGGCAGAGCACAAGAATGGCAAGAGACACAATCACTGATGGCGGGGGGGGGGGGGGGGGGAAACAACACCAAGGAGTGGTTGAGGGGCAGGACATTTCAACATTTCAGGAGAGAGAAGTGTAATGGACATGGTTTGGGAGAGCACGGTGCTGCAGCCCAGGGAGAGCCTTGCAGCAGTTCAGGCACAGGATAGTTGATACACGGCTCTCTCAGATGTCAACAGCTTTTCACAACTGTTACAGGTTAACTTACAATTGTTTCAGAGGCTGGGAGCTTACCTCACAGGGGAGTCCTGGTCACCATGCATGGGTTCAGCTTCGGGATAAAGGAATAACTGGACGCTGCAGTCCCCAGACAATGGGATCATTAATACAAGAAGCATGGGAGAGAAAAATTCAGGGATAGGATTGACCTTCAAGGGTACCTAGAGAGCCTCGGGACTTTGAGGGATCCATGGAGATTAGTTAGGAATATGGTAATACAGACGCTTTGGACCCAACAGGAGTTTACCTTCTCTCCAATACTAAAGATAAGATATTGAGAGGTGAATACACAGACATTTATCACTGCTTGACAAGGAAGTTATGAAAGACAATAAGATGGGATAGGACAAGCAAACCATTCATAGAATCATAGGGTTAGAAGGGACAACAAGGGTCAACAAGGGTCATCTAATATAACCCCTTGCCAAGATGCAGGATTTGTCGGGTCTAAAACACTCAAGACAGATGGCTATCCAGCCTTCTTTTGAAAACCTCCAGCGAGGGAGCTTTCATGACCTCCATCCTGTTTTTGCAGTTAAGAAGTTTTTCCTGAGATTTAATCTAAATCTGCCAATGTCAAATAACCAAAGCTAGCTGGGATCTGAGAAAACTGGGAAGCAGCTTTTTCGATCTACATATGTGTTATTTTGGAGCAATACCCCGAAAGAAGCCCAGCATTATTCAAATATATGGACATTATATGGCAGGCATTTAATACATTTGGGGGCATGGATTGGTTTAATTGTGATGAGCAGTTTAGACTGAGGGCTGCAACACAGGCTGGAATTCAATGGGGCATCCCGCATCACACGTTCTGCTTGGGGTGGATGATACCATGGGGGCCAGGTGTTCATACTAAAAGCAGCCTATCTATTACTCAGCAAGCCCAACAGAGAGCCCATGCTCTGAATGACATTTGCTGGACTTTTAACAAGAGCAGGTGTTTGCTTTGGGGCCCATGCGGCCCACAACTGCTACAGCTTTTGGGGAAGGCCCAAATGTGGTAGAACACTGGGGTAAATCCACTCCCCCTCCTGCTTGCTCTGGAGTACAGGGGCAGAGGAGCTGGCAGCAGGGGTATTGGCAAAAGCTTCTGAGTCCAGTTAAGCTCAAAGTGTTATAGTTACTCCTTTGGGATTACCCCCAGCAAGACAGATGGGTTGCATTTATGGGAAGGGTTTACAACAGGATTTAGGATTCCCTATATGGAGGTAAGAAGTCATGAAATGTCCACAAATTTGAGGTCCATAGAAGGGTTGGAGCACATTGTAAAGAAAAAGACTGCACAGGAAATAAATGCTAACAGAGTTGCAGGGCCATTCAATCATTTACTTATGAAGAACATCTGAGTTTCTCCCTCTAGTCTTGGTTCCTAAGAAGGCACCTGGCACTTGATCCACCACTTGTCTTACCCACACGATAGTTCAGTTAATGATGCTACAGACCCTGAATTATGTTCAGAACATTATTCTTCCTTCAGACCTGTGGCCTGGGGGCGATGCTGGCAAAATGTGACATCAGGTTGGCTTTTGTGTTATTGCCAGTGCATTCTTCTGATTTTAACCTTCAGGATATCTGTTTCAAGGGTCAGTTGTATTTTGATAAGTCACTTCCAATGGGATTGTCTGTCTCTGGCTCAGCAAAAATTCAGGACAATTCTGGAATGGGCAGTGGCATGGGCGTCCGGTTTATACCATGAAGTACGCTATTTGGATACTTCTTGTTTGCAGACAGGGCAGATTCTGAGTTGTGTTCTAGATTACTGGCCACATTGCAAGGCCTGGTAAACTGCCTGGTAAGCTGGAGGTACTTCTGTGGAAAAAAGAGAAGAGCACTCTTCAAAGCCGACCTACCTGGGGATTGAGTGAGATACACAGGCTGCTATATCTAGATCCCCCCTGGATAAACTGGGGGAACTTCTGGGATTGATCATCAAGACTAGAGCCACAAAGAAGGTTACACTGTGGGAGTTGCAATCTATTATTGGGCATCTAAATTTTGCATGCCAAGGGGTGGCCCCGGAGTTGGCATTTTGCATCAAACTGTCATCTGCCACACAGAAATAGCAAAGTCCAACCATTTTATAAAGGTTAATAAAGAGATAAAGGAGGATTTAGGGGTTTGGGGACAGTTTCTGAATCAATTTAATGGAGTGTCTTTTTGGAGGGAGGAATGGATGATCGAAGCAGATTTAACGGTTCATTCAGCTGCATCAGGAAGAGTAGGTGTTGGAGTATTTTACCGAGGCAGCTGGTGTGCCCAGAAATGGCCCTGAGATCGTACAGTAAAGAAGATCACATTCCTAGAATTCCTTCCAATTTTGGCAGCAGTAAATATTTGGAAAATGGATTTTTCAAACAAAAGTGTGTTTTTGAAACGACAGCATGTCAGTAGTACATGTTATGCATCACCAGTCCTCCAGATCACTCAGGATTATGAAGTTGGTAACAACATTTGTATTACAGTGTTTAAAACTTAACATGTTTCTCTGCCAAGCATATGCCCAGGACATATGAATTGCTGAGGCCACATTTGAAGCCCTCTGGCAGGGGCTCCAACTCATTGACAAATATGCTGCAGAATGGACTGGTAAAGATTGGATTTCAAGGAAAGCAGCCTGAGGGGAGCTGAGTCAGGGGACGTTGGGGCTCTTACATCTTGTACAGCTGGAAGCTGATCCGCTCCTTTTTTCTAACCCCCTTTAATGGAGCTGAAGAATGGGGGTTGGTGCTCCATCTGGAGAACAGGATGTCAACCCCCTGCTTTATTTATCTCCTTTCACCTTATATGAAGGGAGGGTGGTGAGGGCCAGGTAGCAGGATAGCTGGGACCTGGTTGGGGATTATATGGAAATATTCAAGGAAAGGATGGAGACCTGCACTGTACAATTTGTTGCCTGGCACTCCCAGATATTTTAAGTGGATAAAGTTGCAGCCTAATGAAATCACATCCATTACCTCCTGTCTTTCTTCTGGTGTGGCCAGACAACATGACTGCCAACTTATTAAGTACAGTGTCTCTTAGAAATTACATAACACCAATGCTCCATAATTTGCACTGGCTAACAATACATGCCCAAATGGAATTCTAGTGGTTGGTTTTCATCTACAAAACCCCTCGTGATTTGGGTTCAGTTTGCCTGACATGTTGCCACTCTTTGTGCCACAATACAACAGGTGAGACCAATAAAGTCACTCATACAAGAGTTTCTAGATTTAAGATTCACAGGGCTGCTGGCAGAGTTTTCTCTGAGAGTCCTTAACTTTGGAATATGCTCCCCATTATGGTCTGTCGGACTCTGAATTTACTAACCTCCTGGGCATGCTGCAAAGTCCATCTTTTTTCTTGACTGTTTGGGTTGGTGAGAGATATGGTGGCTTTGATCTGTTGTAGTCATTATTATAATCAAGTGGTGGTTTATTGTTTAGCATTGATGTGTGTGTAAATTCTGTAAGAAAGTGAATTATCTTAACTTTATTTTAAAACTATAAGCAATTTTACCAATAATTGCAACAATTTATTGCAATTTACTACTTTTTGTTTTAAAAATACAATGATCTAGTCAAATTTATTTATTTGACAGGGGACTGCTGTGTTAGAGGATGAACTTTCTTTCACCTCCCACAGCATTTTGTCCCTGAGGATTTTCTTACATGTAAAAAAAAAATATATCTTTCCTCATTAACAAACCACAGCAAACTTGTTATCATATTAATATTCAAAGACGTTTGTCATATGCCATTTATTTAATTTTATTTTTACTTTTTGCAATTAAGTATACTCTGAGTATGAATAAAGGGCAACCAAATATTTCAATCTTTATTTGCCTTCTATGGAATACCAATAATTTTAATTTTGTGAAGCACCTAGAGAAGTACAGGGTTAGACTGTAAACCCTGTACTTCCACTGGTGTGCTGTTACTAAAATAAGCACTATAAAATCTAAATAAATAAACAGACTCTTGCTCATTTTTCAGTAAATGAACACCTTAACTTCTTGAGGCCAAGTGTCCTGTCTAGATCAACCAACCTACTCCAGCCGTAACTATAGCATGCAAAATGAATGCTTTCAAAATGCAATACATCAAGAGGGAGAGTAAAGTTGGGAGGTGAAGAGAACATGGAACGGCTCCAAGGTATTTCAGAAGGAAAAAGAGAGGAGATCAGACAACAGTACACAAATATTTCCCTAATTAGTATCTTAAAAGACTAGTCATGAAAAAAGAGGTAGGATACCAGAGTCATGTTGACTAATTATGACTTCCTTGTTAAGGGAGTTACTGCAGGCATTGCCAGAAGAATGCATATCATCATATGATTCAAATTTGTATAGGACAGCTTACTCATTGATCTTCTTTTGTGGGTAAATGGTTTCAAAATTTGTTTCAGGCTAAAGAACCAATTTAAAAGAAGACAGATGTACAATTTTAGGGAAGAGGACATGCACTGGAAGACAGATTATACTGGCTTTCTCAAACATAGACAAAACAGACACAGTAAATATCACTGAACTATAGCAAAGAGAAGACATTTTGCCCAGTAAGATCTATGTCTGCATAGTAGTCAAGAGTCATTTGTTTGGGCCACACAATAGGAACCCGATAGTGAGACATTTATTTCAGGCACTTCCAAAGATAAGTGATGTAAAGGCAAGTTTTAAACAGGACAGGCCAACAGAAAAAGGAAAAAAAAGCTGCTGAAGTAGGAAATATATATTACGAAAAGTAAAAATAATTGTCAGTCATCAAATGGAACAAAGGAGCTGATGTGACCATGAAAGAGAAAAGATTTAGAACTAATTTCTGCTGTCTGTTGCAATAGTGCAACTCCAATTAAAGTTAATGTAGTTCCATTGGTGTACATGAAAATAAAATTTCCTAATTTCTAAGTGACATTATCTTTCAGAAATATAGTATATAAAAGACCCATGCCACAGCTGTAGTAGACTATGAGAATGTCTGGAGCACAACATTTATAAAACATATTTCTATGTGAAAAAAATTAAATGCTTGTTAAAATGGTACCAGATGGACAGTATGGAAACTGAAGTTCTCCACTGATCCACAGAACTGCAGACAGTGTTCTAAGTAACTGCTTGCAAATGCACTTTAGTATGAGGGGGCTTTTCTAGGAGTAAGGAAGCAGTTTAGTTTCCAGTAACTATTTGTTCCTGTGCTTCCATGTAATACTGCCAACAGGGAGCGTGTATTACACTAGCAGTATTGATGACTGTTTCTATGATATGGGCACCTGACCTCACAAATTAGACTGGAACTACCAAATTCATTTCACGTACAGCCAGCCACTAAAAAGTTGGTTGATGGTAATGACTTGGAGGTAAAATGCCCTATATACTACTACCAATACCCTGAGTGTGATAACCAGGCAGCCAGGCTCGTCCTCCGTCATCTCAAAGCACAATGTTTTAAATATCAGGGTCCTTGCCTATTTACATCTTGCTCTTTCTTAGATATCAGCTAAGAGGCATTAACTTGCAGACACTTATGTCTGTAATCATTCAATCACATTTTAGGGAACCAAAGCATGCAAGATTCATCCATATGGCACACAGCTTGGTTTACCCCAACAGTAAGACACTTGTGTGCTGGCAATGGATGTAATGCTATATTGTAATAACCTTCAAAGAGATGGTGAGGTGTAGGGCTATGTTTGGCAGCTAATATCTGTATATGTTTTCAGATTTTTTTGCCCCAGTTTAGAATGCAAATATCCACCATCAAGACCTTTCCTCTTTATCCTGCTGTATAACAACATGAGGTAACCTCTGGAAGTTTGGAAATGTTCATCTCCTGGCCTGCACCTGAAAAAATCTACAGGGCCTGAGAGCCTTGTGCCTTACTTATTGTAAATCATCAACTGGGATTAGGCAGATGATATTTCTATTTGAATCACAATATGAATTTGTCCAATGAATACTTGTATGAATGAACCTGACAAACAAACAACAGCATTTCTTTTTACAATTCCCTAATAACAGACCATGGATAAATTTATAACACTTTCACACCAACAGCTGAAAAATGCCAAATGGAAGTTATTTTGCAAAATTTGGATGCATATATCTTACAAAAAATGATGTAAGTAGTGTGCCTTTTATTGAGGAACATAGCAACAAGGAGACCTTTGTGGACTCCTTTTTGGAGGTGTTGAATACCAGAGGCCCAGGAGCACCCAAGAAAGTCAGTAGGATTTGTGGGTGCTTAATACCTCTGAAAATCAAGCCACTTAAATCTCATACACATCTTAGATTATATTATGGCACTGGATAATTCGCAAGCAAATCATATTTTTGTTTAATGACAGACACCAAATCAGAGGAAGATGCTAATAATTAGCCCTGATTCTTAACTGAAAGTTGATGATGCTTTTTTTTTTTTTTTTTTTTTGGTGCCAAACTCATGATACACAGTAGCACAGTTGACTATAAGAACATTAATTGCTGGAACAAACATTATAAGAGTAGTTGGTGAAAGTAGCAGAATTGAAAAGATTAACAACGAATTATAGGATGGAAAAATAAATAAATCCAGAACTTAAGAACATTAAACAAAGCAGCAAATCATTTAAACTTTAAATGCTCTGATTCAAAGCTGCAAGTCAAAAGAGTGATAACCCAACTAAAAAATAGTTGTTGTTTTTTCAAACTGTAACCATGTTAGAATAAAGGAAGACAGTGATGCTTCTGATGTAAAAACACTAATCTGTGCAATATATTCACACTATAGAGATGACCAAGTTTGCATTGTAACAGGCAAAAAAGTAGTAGCTCTACTAGAGGTGAATGAATCATAACCTATAAATTACATACAGTTGCAGAAGCATATTCAATAACCATAAATTACCTCCAGGGAGCCTAAAATTCAGATCAAAGTCATAAATTTAAGGAAGAAATGCTGCCTGTGGTATATAATGGCCAAGCAAATGAAATAAAAGGAGAGTGTAGAGTGAACGTGACCACAAAAGGAAAAAGCACACTTCGCTGTTTGTTGTAGTACCAAACAGAAGACATTTTCAATTAGATGAATGGGCCTGTATATGTTTGAATTTATTAAAATAACCTACAAAACTACAGGTCATGATGACCTTAAACAAACTATAGATTCCAAAACATAGAAGAGAGAAAAGGTTTCTAAGAATCATTTCAAATACTACTTGGATCAACAACACATCTGGAAAGAATTGTGACAGAAACAGTAAGAATTAGCTGCTATGGAAAATGCTCTCAGACTTAAAGTATGGGTGGCCTAGTGGGTCACACAAGTGATGCTTTCCATTTTGGGATGAACTCCCACTAAAAAGTAGGAATAATACTTAAAGCAAATAGCATCATAATTACTATTTCTATGTGAAATGAAATCCTTGAGAGACTTTAGAGACATGTTTACTTGCCACACATGAAAAAACACGTTGAACAGGTGATAGGAAATAGCAGTTTATGTCTTAAATATCAGTACTACTGTTCAAAGGATCCAGTGCTGATAGAAACAGTGCCTGCATATCCATGGGAAAAGGTAGGTTCTAGCTTTTTTCATTGTCATGTAAAGGACTATATGTTAATTATTGTAAATGGCTGTCCTGTCAAGTATATCAAGTGTTGCAATTATTAAATCCACACATCTACAGTACAAATCCAAATGTAAATGAAATTCATATTCTCTAGGCACATAATCCTTGTAACAATGGTCCACTGTATTCTGGTAATGAATTTAAAACATTTGCCTCAACCTCTTAGTCAGGTTGCAAACAAGTCTACTCTTTCCCCAAGTAAAATGGCCATGCAGAAACTGAGGAAAGGGATATTGAAAAAAGAATCAGAAGGGAACACTAATAGATACTTGTATTTTTCTGGATTATGAGATGGACCCTAGCTCAGTGCTGTGCAAACTGGGGGTGCACAACAGGTCCTCATGGGGGAAGGGGGATGAAGAAACTTCGGCCTTTCACTCTTTTAAAAAACAAACATACAAATAAAAGCACAGGCTGACTTATTTTCAACAATTTGGTTAATTTCTTAACTACAGTAGGCCTACTATGCCTTTAAATTAATTTTAATTCCCATTAATTTTAATTAATTTAATGATTAATAATTGATATTAAAATACATAAACCGACAACATATATAATAATAGTTGAGAGCCCAGGACTTCTTGAATAAGTCAGATGCTCTAACACTAAACCAAATGAATGAATATTCTCATCTATGTGTTTTCCCTCCACCTTCTGGAGTGAAAAAGAGTTTCAGATGACAAGTAATACCAAAAAAAAGGTTTCAGATTCAGTTTATTACATAAAAGAACTTCAGTCTAGCAATCAAAGAAATGGTTACTTACTGGAACTGTGGTTCTTTGAGATGTGATGCAGACGTGTATTCCACTTAGGTGACTCACAAGCAGGGCAGGGGAGGGCGCCGAGCCCAGCTGGGGCTCCGCTCTCCCGGACCGACCGGAGCGCCGGGGGGAGGGCGGCGAGCCCGGCCAGGACTCTGCTCTCCCCGGCGGCGAGCCCGGCCGGGGCTCCACTCTCCCCGGTGGCCAGAGCGCCGGGGGGAGGGCAGGGAGCCTGGCCAGGGCTCTGCTCTCCCCGGCGGCCAGAGCGCCGGGGGGAGGGCGGCGAGCCCGGCCGGGGCTCCGCTCTCCCCGGCGGCCGGAGCCGGAGCACCGCGCCGCCCCCCTCCAGTTGCCGCCCAAAGCACAAGCTTGGTGGGCTGGTGCCTGGAGCCGGCCCTGCTCACAAGCAATACCCTGTCCAGGGGTGGGGGCTCAGAGTCTACTGAAATTTCAGCTCTTCTCTTCATTCAGCCATGCAGCAGTTGTGTTATAAGGTGCAGAGAGCTGAGCACAGGTTGGAAGGTGGGGCCATGGATCTGAGTGAGCAGGTCGGGATGGAGAAGAAGCATATGAGAGGCTGAACTGACAGAGCAAGAAGGTCTGAGAACTAGCACTGTCTCAGTCACACCAGAGCAAGGAGGATGAGTTTGGCCTGATCTGCCTTGAGCTTCAGGATTACCTGGGGAATGATCAGAATAGGGAGAAAGGCATTTGGAAGAGTCAACTGCCAGCTGCAGAGGGAGCCCGGGTTGAGTCCCTCCACTCCCCTAAGAGCAGAATAGGCAACACTTTCTGTTTTCTCTCATCACAAACAGATTGATTATAGGGATGTCCCACGTTGTGAAGATGACCCAGAGGACACTCAGCATCAGGGACCACTCATGGCTCAGAAAGAAAACCCTGCTGAGATGGTCCGTGAGACAATTCTGCATCACCGGCAAGTTGACTGCTACTGGAACAATGTCTTTTTTGATGCAGAATTGCCACAGGTTGTTTGCCTCTAGGCAGAGTAACCTGGAATGTGCTCCCCCTTGTTTGTTCACATAGTACATCACGATGGTATTGTCGGTGAGTACGTAAACCACTGTGTGTCTGATATGGTCCCAGAAGGCACAACATGCACTGTGGATTGCCTGAAGTTCCAGCATGTTGAGATGGAGTGAGGGTTCCTGTTCTGACCACAGGCCCTGTACTCAGTGAGCCCAGATGTACCCTCACAACCCAGAAGGGAAGTGTCGGTAACCACTGACTTGGTTGGAGAGGGCTGAGTGAAGGGGATTTCCTGGCAAAGATTGCATGGGGACGCCCACCAGTGGAAGGAGTATAGGACTAGTGGAGGAAGGTCTATCCAGAGAACATAGAGCAGGGCAGTAGACCTGAAGTGGGTGAAGGTGCAATCTGCCAAACTGGACCACCTGTGTACAAGAGGACATATGTCCCAACAGGCTAAGATGCATCTGGACTGTCAGGCTTGCAGATTGAGGCAGAGCTGTTGAATTCACTGGAAGTGGTTGGTCAGCAGAAATGCTCTTGTCTTCATGGAATCTAACAGGGCACCAGTGTACTTGATTTTTTGCGTGGGAGCCAAGGTTGACTTTCTGATGGTTGAGCAAATGCAACATGGGGTTGATGGAGAAAGAACCTCCCCTCAGTAACCAATCATCAAGGTCCAGGAAAATATAGATTCCTTTCCTCCTGACATATGCCATAACCACAGCCATGCATTTGCTGCAAACTTGGGGGGCAGAAGAGAGGCCAAATGGGAGAATTGCATCCTGAAATTGGCGTCCTCCTACCACAAAATGAAGATATTTTCTAGCTCGGCAGAATTGCATGGAAGTAGGTGTCCTGAATGTCCAGAACAGTGATCCAGTCATTCTGAGACAGCTCTGGGAGGATACCAATAAAGTGACCATGAAAAACCTCATGTATTTGATTGATTTGTTGAGCCCGCAAAGGTCGAGAATGAATCTCATCCCTCCCTTGGGTATTGGTATCAGGAAGTATCAGGGAGCAGAAGCCGTGGCCCCACATTACAGCAGAACTTCCTCCACTGCTCCCAACATCAGCTTTCTGCTGATGTTGGGAGCAGTGGAGGAAGTCCCTGAAGAGGGACCATGAGGAGGGTTGAGGAAAGGAACTGGATGGCGTAACCCAATCTGACTAGGTCCCAACTGTTGGAGGTGATCAAGCTTCAAGCATGGTAAAAATGGGCCACCCTGTCACCAAAGGGAAAGGGGAACGAAGAGGGTGGAGCAATGACTGGAACAATGCTCTGGAGCAAGGTGTCAATGTGGGTGCTTAGCAGGCACTGGAGGAGGGCGTGAGGACTGATCAAACCTCAAGCCCAACTGCTTCCTCTTGTGAGATCTAGCCCTCTTTCTGGATTAGTTCCAATGCTTCAGGGGGGAAGGCTGTGCAAAGGAGTGCTGTGAGCAGAATTCTTGCGTGTACACGCCCATGGACTGCAAGGTAGCCCTTGAATCCTTAGTGTCAAAGTGTCATCAGTCTTTTCCAAGAACAAGATCCACACATCAAAGGGTAAGTCCACAGTAGCTTGCTGGACATCTAAAGCAATCCCAGAGTTTTGCAGCCAGGAAGCCCTCCTCATAGTAACCGCAGGGGCCATAACGTTGGCCAAAGTGTCTGCAACATCAAAGGCAAACTGCAGGGATGTTCTGGACACAAAGCAGCCTTCTGTGATAAATACCCTAAACTGGTTCAAGAAAAATCATATTTGGACAGCAAAGCTTGTTGATTTGTGATCCTCATCTGTAGGGACGATGAGGTATAGATCCAGAAGGTTCAACTGCTTGGAGTATCTGTCCTTGTGGTGGACATGAACTTATCCTGCTGGGCCCTATCAATCACGGCCATTACAACCAGGGAATTCAGGACTGGATGGGAATAGAACCCTTCAAATCCATGCATAGGAATGAAGAAGCACTTCTCCATGTGCTTAGCCACCAATAGTACCCACTGAGTCCAAGGAGGCCACTAATACGGGTAGGGCATTGGTTGCCAGTAGGGGCTGAAACACAGGTCCTCCATTCCAGCCATGGGTTGCATGCCAACCCTGGGAGCCATGCTAGTCCATTGGCGACCCTCAGAGTTCATCGGGTGATGCAGAGCAGGAGGATGACTACATTAACTTGGAAGCAGAAGAGCCTCAGAATCTTGGAGACATGGTCGGAGTGACTCCCAAGGGAGCCAATAGGCAGTCTGATTCATTCATCACCCAGAACAAAGCAGAAATTGGTGCCCCCAATGAAGGCAGTACCATTGGTACTGAACATGTCAGTGCTGCAGGCAGGGTTGGTTCTGGCTCAGAGGGTCGAAGGTCCCAGTACCGAGATCCCACATACTGATTCCGGTATCGGTTCCATCCCAACCACTGGAAGGGAAGGATCTGGCTGTGGTACTGAGGGGCTTGACAATTCAGTGGCATGCTCCATTGGAGGGGTTGTTAAAAGTGCAAAGTCACAGAAAGTCCTGCACCAGTGATGAGGACGGAACCAAAAGGTCCGCTGCAAACTGGTACATCGACACCGTGCATACAATTGGTGCTGGCATCGTCCTTGTTGGTACTGGACTCAACGGATGCCTGGAGGCCAGAAGTGGAGTCAACGGTATGGGGTTTCTGACCTTCCTCCCTCCTCAGTTCCAGGGAAGGATCAGAGATACCTGCTACATCCCACACGCCAGAGCAGGCCCTGTGCAAGTCCGCGCTTTTTCTGGGGGAGACAGAGGAGTCACCCTGAGTCCTGGAGTGGTCTCAGTCTTTTGAGACTTTTTCCTCAGCACCAACAACCGAGAACAGGTCCTGTTTCTCTTTGGAGAGGTGCCTGCCCCAGAACGGGAGGCAGCAGTGCTCTCCAAGCCCAAGGGTGATCTTTGGCCCATGGAAGAAATTGGTACTAGATCAGGCCACATGGCCTACTTAAGCAGGTGCTACTTGAGGCAACAATCCCATGCCACCTGAGTCCTCTTCTTGAACGATCTACAGACTGAACAATGCTATTTAAGCAGCCCTGAGAGTGGTTTGACTAAACTCCCATTGAGAACAATGCGACGTGGCGGCCATTTTGAAAGAAGGCATTTTGCTAATGGCAACCCCACAGCTAAAGTACAGAAATGAACAGTTAAGGCATCCAAACATTCCAAATTCAACCCTGTAGTGGCACCATAAGAAAAAAAATATTTTTTTCTTTAGAAACTATTTTTATGTAATCTTGGATTGTGTACACTATTATGCACTAATAACAACTCTATAGTTATTGTATAGTGTCACTAGTAGTGGAGTAAAGGGTGTTTGGATGTCTTAACTGAGCATTTTCATATCTTAACGTGTCTGGATTTATTTTAAATTTTTATATTAATTATGAATTTTCTGGGTTTGTAACCCTTGTTTTTGGGATGATTACATCCCTGTAATATTTCTACTCTTAAATTATTGATGTGTGATTGACCTTAATGCTAGTTTAACATAATTTTCATCTGGCAATAAATAGACTCAGAGACTGAGATAGAAAACAGTATACTGCTGAGTAGAACAATGGTGGTTGATAAAAAATGCATTCAGTACAGGGATAACATCAGCAGATCATAGTACCATCTAAATATTGTGGGACAAAATACTCTTAAAGACCCAGGAGCCCTAGTTAGGAGTTTTCAGTAAGTTGGGAGGTTTTTTTCCATGTTTCTCTCTGCACATGTGAGCAGAGCCTGAGGGCCACACCATAAAAAGATATGACAGACAAGGCTGTGGAAAGACACTGGGATGTGTACAGACATCTGTATATGGAAATGGAAGCAGTCACAGGTAGGAAGGTGATGGGGAAGAGAATGGCATTTCAAATGGGGAATGGGGAAGGACTTAGCATCTGCTGAATTGGGGAACAGTGAAAGTTTGGACCCATAACTGCTCTTGCTAATAAACAGAGATATGGACACATAGAAAATGGAGAAAAAGTACCAAGTATAATCAGAGTTAATTCCTTTCCAGGACTTACCTGCTAGCCTACAAGTTGGCCCTCAAGTCCTCTCTGGTGCTTGAGCGCAAGTTCTTCAAAATATAACTGTAACTGTGTGACAGAATGCTGTTGACCTATTCTGTTACCGCATTGGAACCTTTCCGTGAAATACTGATTCTTGCTCATTCACTGTAATTGGGCCACATACAAGAGTGGTGGGCGTGGCTCTGTGGGCATACGAAACAGCCATATTTAAGCTTACATTTTTGTTGAGGTTTACATTTTTAAATAAGCTTACCCACTTTGTTGTCCAGTCTAATTTGGAGAGAAGCCAAACAGTAAAAGTTAATGGGCAGATCAATGGAAAAGTAAAAGAGGTAGTTCCATGTTAATGAACATTTGTGGAAGTCACTCAGATAAACACAAATATCTCCAATTGTTTGGGCTGAATGGAATGTACTTGATTCTTATGAAGGTTGATATATCAGTTCACATTTATAGGGTATTACTGAAGCTTCCATGAAGTCAGAGGCGATTAAGTAGGGTTACCATATTGGAGCCCCTGAAAAACAGGACACTCCAAGGGGCCCCGGCCCTGCCCCAACTCCACCCCTTCCCTGCCCCAGCCCTGCCCCAACTGCGCCCCTTCCTGGGCCCGGCCCCGCCCCAACTCTGCCCCTCCCCCAAAGTCCCTGCCTCAACTCCGCCCCCTCCCCTGAATGCTACGCCCCCTGCTCCTCCCCCTCCCCTGCTTCCCGCGAATCAAATGTTTGTGGGACGCCTGAAACAGGCAGGCAGCAGGTAAGCTGGGGTTGGGGCTGGGGGCGAGGAGACGCGTCCCAGTCCAGTCCCCCTGGCTGAGCGGCTCCCTCCGGCAGCCAGCCAAGAGACTCTGGACCCGGCGTTTCCGGCCCAGCTCGGGCCCTGGGGCGCCAGCCGAGCACCCTCAGCCCCGGTCGCTCCAGCTCAGCTCGGGCCCCAGTTCCGGCCGCCAGCCAGCGGCCAAGCACTCCCGGTCCCATCGGCCCCAGCCTGGCCGAGCACCCACAGTCCTGGTCGCTCAGGCCCCGGTTCCGGCCAGCGGCCGAGCAGCTCCGGCCCCACCGGCCTGGCCAAGCCGCTCCAGCCCCACCGAGCCGCTCCGGCCCCACGGGCCCTGGCCAAGCGGCGCTGGCCAAGCACCCCCAACCCCAGTCCCGGTCCCAGCGACTCCGGCTCGGCTCGGGCCCCAGCCGAGCACCCCCGGCCCCACCAGCCCTGGCCGAGCGGCTCTGGCCCGCCCCGGCACCGGCTGGCAGCATCCCAGCTCACAGCCGCCTCCTCCCGGACTCTGGCTGCTGCTGTGCTGGGGAGAGCGGTGGGAGCCGGGAAAGTTGAACCCCGGGTAGGAGGCGGTCCCCTTACAATGCCTCCCTATTTTCCTGGACATGTTAGGCTTTTTGGAAATTCCTCCCGAATGGGGATTTGAGGACCAAAAAGCCGGACATGTCTGGGAAAATCTGGACATATGGTAACCCTAGATTAAGCAAACTTTAGAAGATCATGGAAGATTGAGTATCAGTGCTTACCCCCATAGGAAAGTTGTAGTTCATAAACAGAAGCCTTTAGTGACTGGGAAAGGTACACTCAGGTTTGCTGACAGCTTACTTCGTTTTCTAAGAGGGGGTTGTCTGGTATGCCTGTATTTTAAAGGAGAAAGGTCTACCTTGCAATTACTGCAATGTCTAATAAATGCACATTTTATGGCGAAAGAAGATAAATTGCTAATTAATGTTTGTGCAGGACTTTTGATATGTAAATCTGATATGTAATAGTTATGGCCAGATCCACTGTTATAGCAGAGGAGTCCTTAGTGCATCTAGTGGGATGGGAAGGGGAAACTGCTTTTACATCCCTTTCATTCTGGGCCAACCAGCTGATAATTTAGTACAACCCCTTGCATAAATTAGAGCAGCTACAGGGCTGCTGTAATTTGTACTAGCTGCAAACAATGTCCACCGGCCATTATGGTAGCTGAAAATCAGCTCTAACTCCTTCACACATGAAAGGGGGTGGCATAAGAATCACTACAGTGGGTCTCTGTCCACAAAGAATTCCTCTGTGCTGGAAGCAGCTCTAATGTATCAAAGGATTGAGACCTATGTATTTATTAATTACTGTGATTGTATTGGGTGAGGCTTAATTTTGCAAGTGAAACTTAATGCCACAGATTAAAAATATCAGAGTAGAAAAACAGTCAACAGCTATGAACCTTCCCTAGTCAGTAAGAAAAGGAATCCCTAGAAATCAGTGTTGTTATGTTGCTGATGTGCTAAAGCTGTTAATGATGAAACCTTATTGTTATAAAGTTGTGCCCTTCATTTTCTGAAGATAGTTCTGTCATTGATTGTCTTAAGGTATGATACCACTGATGGAATAAATTCTTAGTTTCTATAGTCAAGAAGGCACCAGATGGATGCTAATTACCTAACCAATTTATGAGATTAAATTTACCATCTCCAGACACTACAATTCTAGCATCGTCCCTGATGGTGATCTGGACAAATATTTTTTTTCTGCATGAAAATAAGAAGTATTGAATTACAAATAAATTGTCATTGTACATATGTTAATACTCTCTTTGTGTTCACTTACAAGGAACAAAAATTATGTCTGTCTCTCTCAAAAGCATAACTATCTTACAGAAAGATTCCAAAGAGGTTTACCATTCCTTCATTGATCTTCTGCAAATCACTTTAGAGAGTTATATTCCATTTATGTACATGGCTATTAAGATCAAGCCTATCCATAACTGGATGAACTGTTTCAATCACACTAAATCTGAGCTTGTTTGTAGGTTTGAACTTTTTTTTGGTGCTACCTTATATGCTAAAGAATTTGACGTGAATCCTACAGTTCCTTCCAGAAACTAAACCCCTTTAGCTTACTGGTAAAAGAAAGTTGAACTGTATGGTAAAGATTGTCCACACCACTGCAATATGAGAAGGGGACATTCCACATGCAGATATCCCCTTTCAACATGGCTCAGTTGCCTCTGTGGCACAATCGTCTCTGAGTCTGGAGGATTCAGACTGGGCCAGCCCTCTCTGGCCCCACTCTGGCCGTGAAGAACTTGGGCAAAAAAGATAACATAGCCCAATATGGGGCTGTATTTGCATTGAGCATGGGGGGTGGTTTTGGAGGCTACTTTGGCAAGTCGGAGTAGAACAGACAACAGAGGCCAGGGCGGGGGTACCAATCAAAGTAGACAAGTGATCAGGGAATAACATCAGGCAGGGATGATCAAGAAGATTGCCTCCTTCCAGAGCCCCTCTATAGGGCTTTTTCTGCAGGATGGGATGATCTGATCACAGCTACAATAGTCTGATAATAATCATAACTTCTATACTATATTCACAGGAAACAAGTGCAGTTTATAGTAAAAGAGAGAAACTACAATTATTGCTAATAAAGTGTGTTTACAAATGAGAATGTTTTCAGTCCAGCTGATAGTACCTTTACCTTATAAATACTACTACTAAGTAAAGCAATTGTCTCCCCTTTATATATTGATCAATTAAAAATGGTAAAGAGTAAGAGAAGCAACTTTCAAAATTGGTCCCTTTTTTTGTTGTGTAGGTCAGGTCTAATTTTCCTCTAGAGGCTTTGTTATTAATATCTTTCTTTACTTTTTAAAATTACTTTGTATATTTCTAGGCCAATGTTTAATAAAATCAGGATTTTTATTCATCAGATTATCCAAATACTCAGAACAACACAGAAAAATAGTATCTATTAAACAATTGGGGTGGGTTCTATCACAATTATTGTAAGAGCACTAATTATATATCCCAAACCAAAGGCTATGGCAGACCACAAATTAACAGTGCTTTACTAACTAGAAATGATGTGACTGCCAAATGCAGTAGTTAAGATATTATTGCTTCTGTAAACTCTAAACTTAAGTATAAAGTAGACATGTAATCTTCAACTCCCTAAACACTCCAATTTGGCCACTAAAGATGCTGTTTTACATTTTCAAACATTTTCCCCTGTCACTACTTTTTATACTTCAGTTCTCAGGTTGTAAGTATTTGTTACTTGCAAAGCAACTCCTTTTGAACACAGAATCATGGGAGGCATTTGTTACTAACTGCTAATGCAGCCTGCCAAACAACAACTCCCTGCTGGTGACATGACCACCTAGTGACCTCTAAAAATGTTTTAACAATGTGAAAAATATCTCCCTCTTGTAGGAAACAGCAATTTTTTAAATTAAACGTACATTGAATGTTCGCTTACATACAGATAAATGGTATTCAGAGTCACCTTCTCTGTTTCCAATTTCATCTTTTGAAACCCAGCCCAAACCTAAATAAATAAACGTTGATACTAAGAGGAAACTAAGAGCTCAAGAGCCTGGTGATTTCACAAACAGCTTTTTTCCATTTTCTAAAATCTAAACTTCAAGCCAGACATAGAACAGGTAATGAAAAGAAACAAGTTTGGCAGCCCCTATATGGGTCTAAGCTGAAAATATGTCAGGCAAAAGTAAGTGGCTATAATTTGGCAGACTTAATGTCTTTAAAAGTTTGCAGCTTGCTAGAAAGATTTTTTTTTAGCATATAAAATTTACAAATTGAAACACTATCACTGTGTTGAAAAGGCACCACGACACAATGTCATCATTATCAATCCTTTAAACATAATTGTATCATTATGTGCCCTTTAAGTACTAGCACAGCACAATGAACAAATAAATTATATCTATATTTGTGATGGTGAACATCCTATGTGAAAATAGTTTATACTGTTTTAATATTGTTAGAGAATTTTGTTTGTCATTTTATGTTACCAGGCCATTAGCAGCCTTCAAGTCCAATATAATATTGGCTAACTACAACAGATTTGATATAGACCTAATTTTCTTATGCAAACTGGACCCAGAAGGAACAACAATGAAATTTTTGTGAAAATGCTATTTGTTTTTGTAAAATGTAGGAATTATTGTAATAATTCCTTTCTGGGCTATAATTAGTTATTTTTGAGATAGTATTCATAAAATGCCTAAATTTCTAATACTCATTCCATCAATATTTCATTAATTTCACTAATGAATGCATTAATCTCAAAAAGAGTTTGGGATTAATCAAGACTGCAGGATTTGGTCTCGCCCAAATATTAGTTGTGCTATTTTTTCCCCTTTGTTGTATTGGTGAACAGAAAAGCAGAATTTAGCCTTTATTTCTATTATGATTTTTTCCAACTTAAAGTACATTTAAAAGGAAGATACACATTCAGCCTAGTTTTACCTAGGCTGTGTCCTTTGTTTTCCATCAAAAACACCTGCTATAATTTTAACTTAAACAGAAAGTAAAGAGTGCAACACTCATTTTGGAACTATTTCAATCCTTCCAAACAAGACAGATAGATAATACATACTGAAATAAGCTATGTATGAGCTATTGAATCACCATGCCAATTCCGAGCAGACTGAGATGTTTCCTTTCTCAGGTAAATGTCCCAAGCTTTACATAAAGTCTGTTAAGACTTTCAGTATATTTCTTCATGCATCAGCTAGAAGAGGAAAGGATTAATCTACATAAGTGTTATTAAAACTAGGCATTTTCCTTTTATTATCTTTTGGCCATCACCAATATTCCAAATACCAAAGTAAAAGTATTTTAGTATGTGTGGAGTATATCCAGCTTAAAACAGGCATAACTTTCAAGTGCATAACACTGATGGAAGTCATGGGTTCTGCAGCTTCTAAATTATTGGAGTGATAACACACTGAAGTGGAGAGCATAAGAAATGTCTTGTTATTTTTAAGAAAGATGTGTGTTTCAGTTTCCTCACTCACTTTGGTATCGTTACCTACTAGGTATGAAGAGGTTTTCTTTTCTGGGATGGAGGCTAAGCAATTAATTGACTGGGTTTGCATTATGTAGACATGTCTGGGTTGGTATGAATGGTTTGTCAAGAATAGGCGACATGTGAATGGATTATCTTGGAGATACAATGGAGACCAACAACCAGATCTCTGACTTTTAATGACTGCCAACCAAGAGGATGTCTATGGACAATTATCTGTCTTCTGACCACAAACCCTTCTTTGCCTGACCTCAACAGATCAGGGGGCAGGATATGTCAAAACAGAATGATAGCTCAGTGGTTTGAGCATTGGCCTGCTAAACCCAGGGTTGTGAGTTCAATCCTTGAGGGGGCCACTTAGGGATCCGGGGCAAAATCAGTACTTGGTCCTGCTAGTGAAGGCAGGGGGCTGGACTCGATGACCTTCCAGTTCTAGGAGATAGGATATCTCCATTAATTATTATTATAAATGGGAGATAAACAGCGGAGGTCTGTGCAGACTACAATAAGAATCCTGCTTTCCTAGTGCAGGGTGAGGCAATCCAGGACAACTGGGCAAGGCAGGGAGTTTTGCTGAAAGCATGCAGTCTGCCTTCCAGGCCAGAGCAAAGCGGGCCTGCCTAAGTGAGCAAGCAGAAGCTGACACGTTAGATGAGAGACATGCCTGTAAGCTTTGCGTTACCATTTTAACCCGATGTCCCTAAATACTGTATTCCAGTTGACAAATAATGTCTTGTTTTGAAAAGGCTGCCCTGCAAACATCTGCTCTGGTTGCTCTCAAGACGGTAAATCTCCAACAGGAAACTAAGCTCATTTGGATCTGCTGAAGGAGCCCCGGAGAGAAACAGGTGTGTTGAAGATAAGGACCAGTCTCAGAGTAGCAGAGCCCCGGGGCTACATCTCTGTAAAAAGTGGAGCCCAAGGGCCTATCACAAAGAAGGGTCCACTCCCAGAAAGACTGTAAAATGGTTAGAGGTATAACACAACCTGTGGTTTTGTGACACCATATAAATATATATTTTTTGTTTAATTCCACAATCAGGGAGGCTAGATGTAAATTTAGTGCCATCAACAGACTAAACTGAACAGAAGACATTATGGCCTCTTTCTGCATTTGGGCTTTAAACACAAAGTTATAATTTAAGCTGTCAGGGACTGAACAGCTGAAATCTTGATATCAATCAGGCTCTGAAAGCTTTATCCAGGGCATTTTGAATATGTTGAGTAAAGTCCATGTTACATCAACATAGTCTTACTTGTTAGGGTTATTATGGTCTGGTTTTCAAATCCATCCTACTTAGTTCCAGGACAACCAGCATCCGTCATTATTATGGAGCATGTATCAGTTGACTTCTGGAGTCAGGAGGAACACTCCTTCCAAGTACTATGATGGGAATGCCACCAAACCCTATAGGATATGCCATTTCAGTATATCAGAGCTATAGGATATTCAGAGATACCCAGAGATCTAAATATAGCCAACAATTAGATATGAATTGGATTTTGGTGTGGAGCTGTCATGAGTTGTTCTAAAAACTTACTCTCTTGAAGCACATCCAGAGGTCACACAACTGCAGAACATGTCTGCTTGATTGTTCCTTTAAAGTTAGTTAAACCCACCTTCTGTAACTCATTGGCTGCTAATGGTCAAAGGGATTTAATCCATGGTCTTAATAGTGACATACAAAGCTTTTAATAAGGTAGGTTCTAAGTACCTTGAACAATTGCCTCTCATCCTATTTCCCTGCCCATTAGATACTGTTACTTAGGTGGGCTTAGATCTAGTTCCTAGCTGTAATCAGAAGAATTTTAGACCAAGGCTTTCTCAGTTCTAGGTCTCTCTCACTGAGGATGTCCAGCATAGTCCCTCACAGACATTAAGGTATATATATCTAGGCATTTCATGGCATGGAGCAGACAGACAGAGTCTCTAGGCTGATTACACATTTGAGAATACAACTGATGAGATAAGAAAAATATTAACATGGTTCCCATGTGTTACAACTGTTTTACACTCATATAGCTCCACTGACTTTAGTGAAGTTACTCCTGATTTTCACTAATATAAGTGAGAGGAGATTCTCACTTGCAGACAGAGCAGATTCTCACCCATAATCTATGCATTTAGAACATCTTCATCTGATGTGAATTCCATTGAAACGAATGTATCTACACCAGTCAACACCAGCTAAAGATCTGGCCCAAGGAGCCTTGCAATGGACCCCACTACCATAGGTTTAGAGGTGAAATTAGTTACCTATGTTTGCAGTTCCTTTTCTTTATGTAATCCAAAACAAAAGCTGAAGTAAAAATTAGACAATGTGCTTTATTACTCTTTCAGATATTTACTATTATATCATAGTTCTTTTCTATATCACAGATAAAAATGCCAGGTTTTCAGTATGTCTGAAAACTAGAACTAGCAAATACACCTCTACTCCGATATAACACGATCCGATATAACACGAATTCAGATATAACGCGGTAAAGCAGTGCTCCAGGGGAGCGGGGCTGCACATTCCGGTGGATCAAAGCAAGTTCGATATAACGCAGTTTCACCTATAACGCGGTAAGATTTTTTGGCTCCCGAGGACAGCGTTATATTGGGGTAGAGGTGTATAACATATAATAATATTATGCATTGTGGGCTCTGCTATTAGGTTTTACTCACTACTCAAAAGATTTTTCTTACTTTCTTTTTTTTCTGTACTGTTCACAACAGCAGGAGACATGCCAGCTGGAATATTTTAACTCCCTTTCATTAAAAAAAAAGAAAGGTTAAGGTCAAAATAAGTATGATAAACATGGTAGTTTCTATTCTGAATACTCAAGGATGAAAGACTAAACAGAAAAGAATTTCTAAACCCCACTAACTGTAAAATCAAGTTTTTCTGTGCAACACAATTAGAAGTAAAACTTACTTGGGAAAACAACAAAGATTTTACAATAAAATTCTTGTCTTTTAAATGTCTAGTTAATTTAGCAGCTGTACATTCCTTAAATTTATTATATGTTTTCAATTATCTGAATGATTGACACTTTCAAGTTTTATGGTAGATTATGAAGAGCAATGCACTTAAGAAGAGATGAAGTATATTTTCCCTCTGTAACAAAAAGAATTCAAATTGTGTTTTGGTTAAATGAGTTCTTCTTTGTCTAAAAATTCCTCAGTGCTAGGTCTTGGACTTCCTTGCCTGTAGATTTAAAATGTAGTAAATCCCATCACTTTGATTTCTTACAATAAAATACTTTGTTACAAGAACAATAAAATATGTTTCCAATAATTTGCCTAAAGGAAAAACAGTCTAAAGGTTATCACACTAATGGGAACAATAGATTAACTTGCAAAGAACTATAGTCTGTTTCTTCTAAAGGAAAAGTAAATTTATAACACAACAAACTTTTACTCCCAAGTGGTTCAAATAACTGGAATGCTGAGGTCTAAAACTGGTAATAAGTAGAGCTGTACAAAACATTTGTAATGAAACCTGAAACTTGGCAAAGTTACTCAGAGGTGAAGGGGAGATAGGGTAGGAAGCTGGGAAGGTAGACCTGTTCTCTCTGAAATCCACAGCAAAAATCTTCTCAGTGGAGGAAAGCAGGCAGCAACCCCCAATTCTGTAGGAAAGGGTTCTGGGCAGGTCTTACTGTAATGTGCTGCTCTTGCACTGCCACATCGGTCTACAACTGGCAGCCATTCCAGATGGTACCCTACAATATCTAGCAATAATAGTACACCGTAGTAAGGGGAATCTCTCTAAGGCCTAGAGTTCTGTTATGCGGAATCTAGCATGACCTGGTGGAACATATTACGGCTCGTTGGTACAAACCAGGGAGGCAGATAGGCTGCCTTGTCCCCCACTGATCCTTCCTGGAGATTTTGGTGAACAGAGAATAGTCCTAACTCTGCTATATACATCCATTCCTTCCTAAAGACTGAAAATGTTGGAGTGGGCCAGTCAGTTGTGCATAATTAGCTAGGGAGAGTCAAAAGGACCAGTTAGCCTCAACCCCCAAGGACATCAGAATTAAATATCAGTTTACCCCAGCAAATTAATGCTGAACCCTGTGCAAATAAACTATTGAGATCGCTAGTAATTACCTTTCAACAGAATGCATATACAGTACAGCATCCGTATGTATGATGGCAGAAAGTGCCCCAAATACATATCTCATTGGAGGAGGAGAAACTTCCTAGTAAGAGAAGTAAAAGCAGCTGGAAATGAAGCAGAGTGTTGACAGCTAACAGCCAAATTCTGTCTTGATTTAAGTACTGTGCAACCTCACTGGGATCAATGGAGTTGCATGGAGAGTAAATACGGGCAGAATTTAACCTTACATGCCCTTCTTGGACCAATTATTGTGATGCTAGATTACTGCATTTAACTCAATATGAGAATACTTTTAATAGCTAGTGCAAAAAAGAGAAGTTCGAGCTGATGCAGAGGGTAGCAATCCATTTGGTAAGCAGTATATTTTAGCGAAATAACTTGACACCAGTGCTCCATGACCTGCACTGACTGATTGCCAGTTTCTGGGTGAAATTTAAAGTGTTGGTTTTGATCTACAAAATCTGACACAGCTTGGCACCTACTTGAATGACTCTCTCCTGTATGTGCCTTTGTGATGGTCAACAGAGGCACTCAATGTTGGAGCCACTGGATTATAATAGAGAGAGCTAGTGCTCTAGCTTTTTCCATGAGGGCCACTCAACTGTGGAACAAGCTTCTTCTCTTGGTCTGACAGCCAAGGATTATTGACTTTCAGAGCATGCTACAAGGACCATCTTTTTGCTTGGGTATTTGAAAAAAATAGATCATAGAATGTCAGGGTTGGAAGGGACCTCAGGAGGTCATCTAGTCCAACCCCCTGCTCAAAGCAGGAGCAAACCCCAGACAGATTTTTGCCCTAAATGGGCCCCTCAAGGATTGAACTCACAACCCTGGGTTTAGTAGGCCAATGCTCAAACCACTGAGCTATCCCTCCCCCCCAGAAACAGTGACTTTTTCTGGGTGCCAGAGTTTTGGGCGGGAAGTCCTATCTCTTCACTGTGTTAGTGATAAGGTTTTTGAGAGTCTTTGCTGCTGATTTGTTAATGGTGTCCAAAATAACAGAGGGTGTTATGTGTCATTATCAATCTAAAACAATAAAATAATCATCCTTTAATTTAATTTAATCTTTCACATGATGCCCAGATACCATGGTGAAGGGCACTGTCTATTAATTATCAACTTTTTTTCAGTACTGTACATGATACAAAAGAGGAAACAGACACTAGCCTGAGTTGTTTGCAGTCCTTGTTTTCAATGGGGCTATTTTAAAATTACAGCAAGGTTTTTACTGAGAGCAGAATCTTGCCTTAAATATAAAGACAGATGTTGAGACCACTGGAAATAAAATTCTGTAGAAAAACTTTCCAGATAAATACCCTCTCCACAACAGTAATAAATAAGATTTAGAGATTTATAATTGAATCTTCTTGAATGATCGATGTAAGAGACATTGCTTCTATGACCATTTAAAGAACACTTCCACTACTCATTACACACTGTCTTTTTTGTGCACTTGGCAACACATTTTACTTTAGCAGAGAAACAGTTAAAATGTACTGAATCAGAGAATAAGAAAAAGAAGTCATAAAATCCAGTTGTTATTCAATATATTATTGCAGTATTTTTACATACACCCTGGAGGAAATGATAGAAGAAACAGGCTGCACAGTTAATACATGGTTCAGCTATGAGACTACTGTATTCAAACAGTAGATAAAGTCTGGGAGATCTCCCATAGGATATCCCTATTAAATACTCATCTATGATTAAATCTAGTTAACCACGGGGTGTCAACACTGGTCCACACAGAAACAGCTCATTGAACATGTATTTGCCAATTTAAAAACAATTCTGAAATAAAACAATCTAGAAATAACAGTTTGAATAATTTGACACATACAATAAACATATGGAATAACTTACTACGGAAGGGGATTGAGGCAAAAGAGAAAAACTGAGTTGAAGAGAAATCTCTACTTTTTTCTGGAGAAGAGAGCGAAAGAGGGACACTGAATCAAATCCTGTTCACTTAACACTGAAGCCAGTAGGATGGTGAATGTGACTAAGGCAAACAGAATTTAGGCAATAGTGAAAAAGCCAGGGGTTAAGACTAGGATGAACTGAAAAAAGATGGCCAAGTATGTTGTTCTGCATGACATTTTCTTGTTCCCAAAATTTCTTCCCCAGAAGCCAATCTCATTCCCATTTACTCTTCCAAAATTGATCATACTTTAGAAAATCTTTGTATAATCAGATAGCAAAATAACAGCGTAGGATGCACTATGTAAAATCCACTGGAAACAAGCTCTGTCCTACCAGTATTGTCAATGCTAAATCACAGTTTTTTCTCTTTCCGACACATTACCAGATTTAAAAAAATAAATCCGATTAAATGAATTAAACCAGCAGGCCTGATCCAAAGCCAATTGAAATCAATAGAAAAAGTATGACAGGGTATGTCTACACTGCACACTAAGCCAGGGATCTGACTCAGGTTTGAGCCCAAGCCCCCTTTCTGTCCACACACAAATCAGTCTGACTTGGGTCAGCAAGCACTCAGAATGTGGGTCAGAGCCCGAGTCCTGCTAAGATGCAGGTTTACAAGGCAGCATGAATACTCAAGCATGGGCTTGGAAACACCAAGTCCTACAGATCTGGGCTGTGTGTGCAGACATATCCTCACTAACAATAACAAATTTTGGGTAAGGTGCAGTATTTTCAAATCTCTGTACAAATCATAGTCCAACTGTGATCCCAACAAATAGATTGGATTCATATTTTTTGGCCACAGACATAAATATATCTATATCAATGTATATAAAGTACTCATACAGTATGTGTGTATGTAGTTATGTAGTAATAACAATGGACAAACTACAGTAGAACACAGAAAACATTACATACCATACAAGTGCCATTACTAAGAAGAAATTTACAGGATTACTGGCCTCGCTTCAAATAACTTTTTTAAAAAAATACATCATTGATCAGAGAGCAACTAAACTCAGAGAACTCCCTTTTATTGTGGAACCAAACATTTTTGCTCTCTGTTGATTCAACCAAAGCAGTTTACTATCTAACAGTAATCCAGTATTGTGGCTTTGCTGGCCTCTTTGTCATTACAAATGAAGGGGCTTTAGAATGATACGCTATATTCCTAACTTGGAGTGGAAAACTCTGTCGGGACGGAGAGCGAGAGGAAGCCTAATGGTTCAGGGGACTAAGAATAACACCTAATTCCTATCTAGTAGTTTTCATGTGTAGATCTCAAAGTGCTTTACAAAGATGGTAGGTATCATGGAAAATGCTGCCTAGGGAGGAATACCATGGAAAGGGATCTGGGGGTCATAGTGGACCACAAGCTAAATATGAGACAAAAGTGTAATGCTGTTGCAAAAAAAGTGAACATCATTTTGGGATGTATTAGCAAGAGTGTTGTAAGCAAGACACGAGAAGTCATTCTTCTGCTCTACTCTGCTCTGATTAGGCCTCAACTGACGTATTGTGTCCAGTTCTGGGCGCCACATTTCAGGAAAGATGTGGACAAATTGGAGAAAGTCCAGAGAAGAGCAACAAAAATGATTAAAGGTCTAGAAAACATGACCTATGAAGGAAGATTGAAAAAATTGGGTTTGTTTAGTCTGGAAAAGAGAAGACTGAGGGAGGACATGGTAACAGTTTTCAAGTACATAAAAGGTTGTTACAAGGAGGTGGGAGAAAAAATGTTGTTCTTGAACTCTGAGGATAGGACAAGAAGCAATGGGCTTAAATTGCAGCAAGGACAGTTTAGGTTGGACATTAGGAAAAACTTCCTAACCGTCAGGATGGTTAAGCACTGGAATAAATTGCCTAGAGAGGTTGTGGAATCTCCATCATTGGAGATCTTTAAAAGCAGGTTAGACAAACACCTGTCAGGGATGGTCTAGATCAGTGGTTCTCAAAGCCAGTCCGCTGCTTGTTCAGGGAAAGCCCCTGGCAGGCCGGGCTGGTTTGTTTACCTGCTGCGTCCGCAGGTTCAGCCGATCACGGCTCCCACTGGCCGCAGTTTGCTCCTCCAGACCAATGGGGGCTGAGGGAAGCAGCGCGGGCCAAGGGATGGACTGGCCACCCTTCCCGCAGGCCCCATTGGCCTGGAGAGGGAAACCGCGGCCAGTGTGAGCCGGGATCGGCTGAACCTGCGGATGCGGCAGGTAAACAAACCGGCCTGGCCCACCAGGGGCTTTCTCTGAACAAGCGGTGGACCAGCTTTGAGAACCACTGGTCTAGATACTACTTAGTCCTGCCATGAGTGCAGGAGACTGGGCTAGATGACCTCTCGAGGTCCCTTCCAGACCTATGATGCTGTGATCATTATCCCCATTTCACAGATGGGAAAACTGAGGTCCACATACCATGCTGAAGGGCCGCTTGGGCTATCAACAGCTCCTACATACCACACATCACTCAAACCATTGTGTGCACCCTGAAGTGGTAATTTGCTACATCTCTCAGCACTCTCTTGTGACCTATGGAAGAATTCTGACTGGCCACTAAAATCATGCACACCACTGTTCATGCAGAGTTTGTGAGGGGGGGAGGGCTCCAGTGCAGAAACAGGGTCAGACTTTAATGTCTGTACAGATCTCATAAAAATATAAAGTGCTATGTACTTGCTAATTATCCTTATTAAAGATGGGCAGTGGCATTCTTATTAAACTAAAATATTTTCAGAATTCTAAAACTAGTGGAAGGAAGGACACTAAAGGCACAGAACTATGACTTAGGGCTTTTCTGTGCTAGCCTGTCATGTCCTATGTCATTGTTTGTATCCTACCACACACTAAAAGTTCTATAGTGAGCTGTGCACTTTGGCCCACTATAAGTCTTCATACAGACAAGCCCTAAGAAAACTTAGGCTCAGATTTTAAAAACATTTATGTGAATAGTCCCTTTGACTTCCTGTGCCACCTTCTGCATGCCATAGCCTTTCTATATCTCGGTCAACTCAACAATAAAATAACACTTAGCTACCTTATGGTGTAGAAAACTAATTTTATTAATATCTGCAAAACATTTTGATGGCCTCAGATGGATGGCACTATAAACATGCAAATTATCTTTATTACTATAAAAAAGAAAAGTTAATTTAAAATGTAATACCATATAATTGATTTTGTGTCTTTTTAACAGAATTAAAAATACTCCAATATTTGCAGTGCCATATTTTGCACTAATAAAACATATTCTGCAATAGTCTGCTAAATAGGAAAATAAGTGAGACCAAAGTGTACTGTACATTTTCTAACTGCTGAGAAAGTTGCATATACTGGCCTATCCAGCATTACTCTACATTTTTTTGTTTTTAGCAGCATACATCTCTCCATCAAAACCTGATGAGTGTGTGTTGTGAGCATTAAGATACATGCCAGCTGCTGATATTTTGTGACGGTCATTTTTCACTATCGTGACCTATGGACTTTGAGCACAGCTGCCAAAACCTGCAAAGCTATTTTGCTTTGGCAAACCTTGTACACTTTTTAAAGTTTTTCCTTATTCAAAATTTCTGAAAACAAGTTGTCTCATTATGTAATAAATTTTGGATATTTCAATTAATTCGGACTTTCCTCAAAGGAGGATCCTCCTCCCTCCCAGCAAAGAAATACAGGCTTCTCACATGCAATGACAGCAGCTTCCTGAAAAATGCCTGGTTTTGCTCTACATCAGTACTTTGTAACTATCAGTGAAATGAGGATCTTCATCTATGCTACTATTAATCAAATGTAATAATTTTTAAAATGAATGAATTAATTTTATGTTCATAAGTCAAGAACTATTAGCAGTACTAATATTAAGGTGCTGTAAATATGCTCAGGTCATAACACAAATGCACATGTGACTCTTGCATGCTGGGGAGTCCACGTGTGTAAAAAGAGCTCTGCGACCACCAAAAACTCACTTTGGTGTAAAGGACTATTTTCCAAGACAATGGAACCAACCTAGGATTACTTCCCTTGACTGATTCAAGGATGGATCCTGTAAAGGGCTGAGTACTCTGGCTTCAGTCCAGCAAAGCACTTAAGCACATGCTTGGTTGTAAGCACATGAATAGTCCCATTGAAGCCAGTGGGACTGCTCATGTACTCACAGCTAAGCACGTGTTTAAATGTGTCGCTAGATGGGGCCACAATGCTCAGCATCTTGCTGGATCCAGCTTTAAATCCCCATCCATCTGTGATTGTAGGGGCTGGTACAGAGTAGTGTATTAATTCTGCAACAGTTCACCTTGACGGTCCCAGAATTCTATTTAATCTGTAGTTAAAGACAGCTATCAATCTTTTCAGCATTCTGTGAGAACTATGCTGTTCATTGTTAAAGAAAATTATCCCTTAGTCTTTTGTCCCAATAACTCAAAATAAATATTTTCAAGCCATCAAAATAGCTGGCAAAAACCAATCACTGCAGAGGACAGGTTTCTGTTTGGATTCTATCAGTGTTTTAGGAAATATCTGTCAATTTGCTCTTTTAAAAATTATTTAAATGTTTTGTTTTCAGAGAAAAACAAAATTATAAAACAATGTTACATTAGAATGATCTCCTAAAAGGAATATAAGGATAGCGACAAGTGAGTCCAACACAAGAAAAAGAGGATAGAAAGGAAGTGGAGCTAGGCTATGTTTATGGAGAAATACAAAATATCTTTTGTAGTCCACAGTTATCAATTTCACAAGTTCAAGGACCTTTTATTATTTTGTATTGGGCTGCTGTTGGCACATGCTACTGCTCCCAGGGCCGGCACAACCCATTAGGCGACCTAGGCGGTCGCCTATGGCGCTAACATTTGGGGGGCAGCGACCGCGGCGGCCGGATCTTCGGCCGTCCTGGTTGTCGGCGGTATTTTGGAGGCGGGACCTTCCACCGCCTCTGTCGGGGGTGGCATTTCGGGGGCGGGACCTTACGCCGCCTAGGGCAGCAATAAAGCTGGCGGCGCTCCTGACTGCTCCACATCATTTTCTCAGATTAACAACCTCTAAAAGATTGTCTGTGACACCTTTGGTGTTAGCTCTTCAAGGGAGTCTGGACTGACTACAGTAGCAACTTAATATCTTTAGGATACAGTGCCTTTAAAGAAAACAAAAGTACTTGCTGTTTTGAGCGGTACACATGTGATCCTCTGGTCTCTCCTATTACACATAAGAGAGGACATGATATACCAGTACTTCTGTATCCCCCATGACAGTTGCTCATTTCTTTGCTATCAATCTCTTTTGGTCCTTGGTGGCTTCACTAGATAAGATAGTCACAACCAAATTTTCAAAAATGGCCACTGATATTGAGTGCATCACATCAGGTTAGTGTCTTAACCTAAACATCAGAGGTAATGAGCAGCCGGAGCTGCCACTGATGGTGTAGTTGTGGGTGCTCAGCACTTCTGAAAATCAGGCTAATGTATCTAAAGTTGAACACTCAAAACTGAAGTATTCAATCAATGGCCACAGTCAAGGATTAAACCACCATTTTATATCAATGATGTCATACGATTCTTCACCTGAACTTCCTTTTGAAGCTTCTAATTACCAATGTAAACTGTAATTCTAGTAACTTCTCTAGGTTACAACTCATGATATCTCATGTTGATATAGCCATTTATTTTAGTGAGCCTTTATACAGTATAAACCATTATTTCTTGACTGGACTAATTCAGTTCATTATATGAGGGTGCCATCTTGTTATTTTCTTCAGGCAGCTGTAGTTTGTGCAAAGCTTTCATGCCAGAATTCTTTATCCAGTTCTAGACCTCAGAGATCATTACTTCTCTGCTGAGAGAATTTACAGAGAAGCAGTGAATCACTTTTAAGATTCTTTTGCTAACAGACAGTGCTCTGCATGATCTTGCACTTTGCTCTATCATGTTTACATTCCCTACTACAGTATGTCTCTGATCCCCAAAGTGTCCCCAAGGGAACTTAGCTGTTTCTTAAGTTAGAAGAGACTGCTGAACTTTGCAAATATACCCAGTGCAAACAGAAGGCACTTGAGCTGTCCACAAAACCCTCTTCCTATCATCTTACTTTTTCATTAAGTATTAATGAGGAGTTTTTTGTCTTCATATTAGAAAGATCTTCTAGAGCTCTGGTGTTCCCACTCACCTTTTACTTTCCTCCTATAGTGATTTGTATTATTCTAATGCTTAATATTTACACATCATCCGTTACCCTGATACCCAGAAATAATTTGCATGGGTAAAATGGGGTAATATTTTCAATTCAGAGGAGCAAAATCCAATGAAAAAGATCTGGCCAGCTGGCTAAGGACTCAGGATTTCACTAACTATATTTAAGGGCAAACTGCTGTGGAGATATCTTCTCTCACAAAATTTCAGCTAGTCTGTCTGTTATCCATTTTAAAAGTATGTAGTGTGGAGGGAGGTAAATAGCAATGTTATAGCTCTTCTCTTTAAAAAGATCCAGTACGATAGCTACCAAAAGCTTATGCGTGCATGTGTGTGCTTGCTGCACATATAAAAACAGAGAAAGACAACAAAATTGTTGAACTGTGAAAACAAAAACAAAAAACACACTTTGGCCTTTTCTCAGCATGAAGAGAGAAGGAAGGGGGAAAGAGAGAAAAATGCCCTTTTTCCATTGTAAAAAACTGTGATCATTTTTGAACAGCCAAAACAGGTGGCAGTTGAAAGCTGACATGAAAAGAACCCTCAATGAAGAGCAGTGAACAGCTCTGTGTGTGAATAGTAACTTAACTGTACAATGAAATGTGTATTCAAATAAACTGCTGCAAACTGGAAGGGAGGACTGAAGGGATCCAGTGGTCTTTGTACCGTGTTCATGGACTAAGACAAAGGGTTCTGAGGAAGTCCTTGCCTGATCCTCTGTAGAGAGGGGATGAGGAAGGTATCCTCTGGACTTGGTAAGATGCAAAGGGACCAGGGTCGGCTCTACGTACCGGAGCTCCAAGCATGTGCTTGGGGCAGCACTTTCCAAGAGGCGGCACTCTGCCCCCCCCCTTTTTTTTTTTTTTGCTTGGGGTGGCAAAAAGCCGGGAGCCGGCCCTGGCCAGAGCCCTGCCGCTGGAAAGCCAGAGCATCGTCCCCTGGAACCGAGCTCGGGCTGCGGCAGTGAGAGGGGCTCCCGGAGTGTGTGAGGAGCTAGGGAGGGAGGGAAGCAGGGCCCGGGATGCAGGGAGGGAGGAGGGGTCCTGCCGCTGCCACTGTTGACGCCACTGCTGCTGCTCTGAGTCTCCCCAAGGCGGCGCGGCGTTTCCCCGCCCGAGTGAGCTGTTCAGGGCGCTGCCCGGCTGGGCAGGGGGCGCGGATGGCGGCTCACACACTGATGGGGCGAGTGACTGGGCAGCCTGAGCTGCCCCCTCCTGCCCCTGGACCCAGCCCGCCGCGCACCTCCCCCGCCTCAGCCGCACGCTGCTTGCCCCGGGCCCCCACAGTGCCAGGGGCAGGGAGAGGCAGAGCCTGGCTCCGAGTGGGGCAGCGGGGGATACTGCCCTGCCGGGGGACCCCCGCAGCTTGGGCACCTGGGGGTCAGTGTCCATCCTCTCAGCTCTGCCTGCACGGGGCTGGGGAAGCAGCTGTCAGCGCCTGCTCCTCTCAGCCCTTGCACCCCAATCCCGCTTGCAGGCTCTTCACTTGTACCTCCCCACATCGCTCCTTCGCCACACCCCTTCCCCTTGTACTCTCCCTTCACCTGCACCTCTCCCCTTGTACCCTCCCCCTTCCCCTGCACCTGTTCTCCAGCAACCCTCCTGATACCCCCTCTCCTCCTCTACCCTCCTCCATGAGTACATCACACCCTGCTTCTCTGCCAGTGTAGAGCCCCCAAGCACTCCCACACCCGCTCCTCTGCCTGAACCCTCTTTACTAGATCCCCACCTCTTTCCGGGTACAAGGTTTGAGGATTAGTCCCTATGCCTTCCATGTGCATTTGGAGCACTAAAGATGGGGTTGCGGGGCGGGGGGGGCAAGATTCATACTAAAGTGAAATAAAAATAGGAGAAACGGTTTGATTCCCCACTGCAAGTGTAAATGGGGATTGCTGTGGTGAACGAGGTGGTCACATTTGGGGGGGAGCCCAGGGCTGGGGCGGCAGGGGGTGTGGGTGCGGGAGCACTGATGGGGGGGTGCCCAGGGCTGAGGTGGGGGGCAGCCAAAATTTTTTTTGCTTGGGGCAGCAAAAAACCTAGAGCCGGCCCTGAAAGGGACTGAGAAATAACACCTGTATAATGCTTTATTGATAGTATCATATTTCCACCTAGTTAGAACCTCTACTGGGGGGGGGGGGATTGGATTAAATATAACAAATGGAAAAGACCATTCCAGTCAATTTTAAAAAACCCTAAAAATCTAGTTATATACTGTGCTCAGCTAGTAGTTGATATTTTATCATCAAACTTTGTTTTTGGTGGAATGATAACAATTTGCAGAGGTTGAAGACCTTAAACATGTCACTGTGTAATCAGTAATTGCTGTGTACAAATTAAAATTCAAAACATCCTTCTGAAAAGAATGTACAAAGTCTGTGGCTCCTCATCTCTTAAGTGCCGTCGATATATTAACATGAAGTTTGGACATTTTGTTGTCATTGTGAAGTTCTCGTAACAACGGGGAATCTTGATTGGCTTGTAAGGAACTTGTTTTCCTTAAAAGAAACACCTGTACAAATTATCCATATTAAATATATCGTATACCAAGTCTGACAAAATAAAGTAAATTTATGTATTATTAATAAGTGTCAATGGGCATAAATTCTTAAGACGTGAGCAGGCCCTTCTGTTTGCCATAGAGATGCCTGAACCACTCTGCTTTGTGGTTCTTTCACCCTTCCCACTCACAAAATGCTTTTTTCCATATACAATATACTAAAGATATGATTTTATAATTTTACAAATAGTAGAATTTTATATAACCTAACATGATTAGAATCTCAGTGAAAACAGTTCAAAAGTCATTTTAAACATTGTCTGCTTGTGCTGTGAACCCAAAACAGAATAAATTGTGCAGCTCTGCTGCATGAGAATCAGATAAGAAACAGACTAATAACTGAAGTAGGCATCGTAAATAAAATTGAAAGTGACCAGGCTATTTTAATTGTCCAAACAAGAGAAATGCCAAATATAAACAAAAAACATAAGTGGCAGTTTCAACATAAATATGAATTTCATTTAAATATGATTTTATCTTGATAGCTTCTTAGAACATATGGGACTGCACTTAAGAAAATATACCACTACTACAGTTTAGAAGGCTAAAACACACATTCACCTGGATAGGGTAGAGCTTGATGTACTGAAGTGAGATTGTAACAGTATTAGAATGATTCAGGAAAAATTTAATACACCTTTCCATAGAAGGGAGTTCATAGAAAATTCTTATCAATTTATGAGATAACACAAGTTCCATAACTGGAAATGCTTACAGAGTGAAAACAGGGGTTCAAAGTTCATTCTCTAGATGAAAAAATGAACTGACACATATATTTGGACCAAATCCTAAAAGTATAAAAAGTAATGTTTTTACTTTTTAGGTTAGGAATGGTTTACATTTTCAAAAATATTGATTTATTTCAGTCTCCTTAGGCACTTTTTTCCACTGATTAAGAAAAAATAGTAATATTTATTTTTTTCGGAAGGCTCAATATCTAAAGTTATACTGTAAGGTCATCATTTTATCAAACAAAATTTCTCAAGGGGGACGTTATTTTCACTGCAGTTTGTCAGGCTTTCCTTTTCAGTCATCAATATATAGTCATTAACAAAGGATATATAGCCCAGCAGTGTAGTAAGGAACAATCATGTTACATAGAGTCTGGAATATCACCCTCAGCTTGATCCTGAACTAACTTCATAGAAAGATAAATGATATTTCCATTGCAAAGTCTCCACAAACTGTTCAGTGTTTTAACAGCTTGTACTACAGACCTGTCTTTTTCTGCAGGCTTTCAGAAGCTGCATTACACAATATATTACAAATTAATAATAATACAGGAAAAATTAATTTTGTAAACCAGTAGCTATGTATTTTGCATTTTTAAGACGAGATTATAACTGATCCTACATAAGTGAATAGGGGTACGGAGAAGGCACAAGATTGACAATGTAGCCATCTCCAATCTGGGTGGGGTCAGGGTATGCAGGCTCAATGCTAAACAAGCAGCTTCTCAAAAAAGGGCTCAAAGATCCCATAGCCCTGTTGGCTCCTCCACACCAGCCAGCAAAGCTGAGCCAACACTGGGAAAGATCATGCTCTCCCACTGCAAAAAGTGGCACAGCTTCTGCTCCAGCTTGCACTCCCCAAAGCCCCCTGGGAGGAATTCTGGCTGAGTTTGTCATTGCCACACCACTCATCTAAAAAGCAGCCAGTGGTTTAAAGATTTCAGAGTGGTAGCCATGTTGGTCTGTATCAGCAAAAAGAACGAGGAGTCCTTGTGGCACCTTAGAGACTAACAAATTTATTTGGGCATAAGCTTTCATGGGGGGAATACTTTAGTCTCTAAAGTGCCACAAGTACTCCTCGTTCTTTTTGGTTTAAAGATGTAATCTGGCCAATAACAAGCATGTGGACTTAGGGAAGAAAAAACAAACCATTTGGGGGGAGGGATAGCTCAGTGGTTTGAGCATTGGCCTGCTAAACCCAGGGTTGTAAGTTCAATCCTTGAGGGGGCCACTTAGGGATCAGGGGCAAAATCAGTACTTGATCCTGCTAGTGAAGGCAGGGGGCTGGATTCAATGACCTTTCAAGGTCCCTTCCAGTTCTAGGAGATAGGATATCTCCATTTAAAAAAAAAAAAGAATTTACTTGATATTTTCCAAATATTTGCTTACTGGTTGTGGAAAAAAGTTATTTAGTACACGCATTACAGAAACCTCACAAAATTAAGCTATCTACAACTGTTTTCAGTAACTCAGTGCCATGATAAGGCATCTAGTAGTAGTGATGTAACAGATATTTTGTTAAGGTTACCTACTACTCGAATATCACTACAATAAATATTGCATTGCAGATAGGGTGACCAGATAGCAAGCATGAAAAATCAGGACAAGGGATGGGCAGGGGGGGGGGGTAATAGGTGCCTATATAAGACAAAGCACCGAATATTGGGACTGTCCCTATAAAATCGGGACATTGGTCACCCTAGTTGCAGAAGACAACATCCTGAAGATGTTCAATTCACTTGAAAATTTGCATTAACTTCTGGTAGGGTTTTTAGAACTGCTCAGCATTCACTTAGGCATAATAGTAAGGGTTATACCGAAAGAGGGACAGGAGACACTTGATATGGATTTAATCAGGCCGCAACTTTATCATTAGATGTCTGGGACTATCCAGCAGATAAAAGTGTACAGTGCAGGTAAACCCTATTTGTTTTGTAATTACCCGGGTGGGGCTTCTACCAGCTCCCCCTCTTTTTCCATCCAGGTCCCTCCAGCATATCCATTGCTGGGACCTTACCAGCCATCCCACCTCGTAGGAGGGTTAAGGTGGGCTATAAGAAAGGGGGGTTGGCTCCCTGCAGTTCCAGCCATAGGAGTCCCAAATCCCACACCGTTCCATTCCTTTAACCAGCACCTCCCGTTTAAGTCCTTTACCAGGCCATTTACCTGGTCACTGGATGCCTTCCCTATGGAGTACCTGCACTGTGCATCCGCCACAAGGAGGCACCAGCAATTAGCTTGGCTGCCTCCCCGCCACAACTACTCGGGGTCCCAGACATCTTTCAATGGACTTTTGTGTAGCAGCCCAAAAACATGTTACCCCTCTAGTTTGATCAGTGAACTCCCCTCCCCACCCCAGTGAACATGGTTGTCCTTTGAACTACGCAAGGATCATCAAGGACTCTCACAGCTGGGTTGCCAATGCCATGTCCTGCAACACACATCTCTTCCTGATGGGCCATACAGGTTACCAGCCTCCCAGGCCCTCATATGCCACAGCTCCATAGCACCAGCGGCATCTACTTGAGTTAGTCGCTAGCTCCTGGTGCAGGCCCCGCACTCCGTTGAATTGCAAACAAGACGGGGCATGCACTATGCCATCCTCCAACTGCGGGCCCATGCTTGGAAGGAAAAAAGATGTTAAGGCTCAAACACAGTGAAACAAATTCACTCACTAACTTCATAACCCTGTGTAAAGTGGAAGTTTGGCCTACCATGTTGTCATACAGGAAACACATACTTGTATTGGGAGGGAGCTGTAATATGCCTGCCTTTGTGTTCACTTGATACCCAGGTATGCTAATGTAGTGGAAGGGCCCTCTGTCTCGTCTTCTGCATGGGGTACCCCCAAATGTTTTGGCAGGCCACCTGGTTCATTGTAGTGTGAACGGAGCTGCCTCGTGGGTATGAAAGTGATGTACTACTCGATATTCACTTGGAGTGCTGTTGGGGACCAAACCTGTGAGGGGAGGGAAGGGGGGGACCCTTAGGTTCCCTATAGGCAATTGATTAATTTTTTTTTACCTTACATGGGTGCTACTCCCCGAAAAAGGGATCCAAAATCCCAAAGTTATCCCCCCAAATATGCCACAGGTACTTTATTAGGGTAATACCATAGGAAACCCTGAACACCTTAAGCCTAACTGGCAATGGTGCCCGTGCCCATTGGACTGCCCCCAGCTTGCCTCCCTACCCTGTCTGTGTTCTGCACCTCATGACCTGTTTCAGCTGAGCCAAAGCTGCAGTTGGCACTCCATCCACCCCCAATCCTGTTTTCCCCTTGCGATCGTCCCCTACCACTTCGGCAAGAATGGGACAAATGGGTCCCAAAGCATATCTCGCACACATGCTTGAATCTACAGGGGCTGCGAAAACAACCATTGTTATTAAATGCCCAGCAAATATTATTGTGTGACTCATGCCCCTCCTGAGCTTGCAGTGGAAGGAATAGGCTCCTGTCCACGTGTCCCCGCGGAGTCATCCACTCTAACCACAGTGTGTGATGAGGTATGTCAACCAGATCCCAGTTTGTGTTGCTACCCTTAATCGAAACTGCTCGTCATAATTAAACCAAGACATGCCCTCAAACATATTGTATGCCCGCCTGATTATATCCATATACTTAAACAAGGCTGGGCTTCTCTCTGGGAAAGCCTGTATTATAACACTGCATAGATAAGGAAGGCAATCTTCCAACTTTCCCAATTGGAACGCACCTGTGGCTACTTGGGCAACTCCTTATTCTGTGTGATCTATCCCAACTTACTCTCTGTCAACATCCCCCTGTGCAAGAGGGATAATATGTCCACGTATTCCCCTCTCAGGATTTTATCCTTAGTTGTACTGAGCAGGTGAATTCCATTGGGTCACCTACCCCAGCATAACCGTACTCTGGACTAACTGATGGGGCCTCCTCGGTGTCTTGTTCCCCCAAAGCCGCCCCAGGAAGCTCAATTCTATTCCAGAAGGTTATCTGTCTTAACAACTGGTGAGTTGACATGTGCCCAGGGGTTTCAACCACACCACTGCACCCCAACCTGTGCGGGGGGTCTGCTCACCTGCCTGTCTCCCGTGTCCCAAACTCATGTCCATGCTGGGCCTCCCCTGGAACCCAGGCCAGACCCATCACCCACAGATGCCTGAAGTTGTCGCAGCAACTGCAGATTAGCTTGCAGCAGCTGCCCAACACCATTAGTGTCCCCAGCAGGGGCACATTCTCCAGATGCATCTGATATGGATTCTGGGACTCCCATTCCTGGCCCTGGCCTATTTGTTACTCCGCAAGGCTCACCACCTGAAAAAGCACTGAAGTTCAATGTATCCTTGATCTGTATATAGTCCATTATTTTTACATAAAAAGAGAGCAGAAGCATATCTGTTTTCTTCAAGTTACAGATATTAATGCATACAAAATAGCTTACATCATGTGAATGAAAAAGATATCAGAAACACTTTGCAAACTAATATATAGGGCTTGAGCCTAAACAGTGCAGGTGCAGAGTAGGTTTACATATAATTGTGTGGTAAAAATAGAGTAGAACAAGGAGTCAGGGGGACCTAATATTGCATTAATGAGAACACTGCTGCAAGGCCATCAAGTTACTTGGCTTGTAGTATAAGGGCTAAATACCCTGCTATAGCCTAGGGATTACCCATAAACCCTTATTTCCCCAAACATTATCTGTTCATGCTCAACCCCTTTATCATCCTGCACTTGAAAGTAAGGAAGTAGATGTGCAAAGGGTTTAAGAATCTGCTTGATGCAGAGGACCATACACAAGGCCAGATTTTCCAGTGTTTAGCGCTCACAAATAGGGCCACATTTTCGGGAGAGCTCAACTCTAATTTAAAGTATTGATTATAAGTGGCCAGATTTTCAAGTGCGCTGAACACCAAACATGCACAGAAACTGATGAGCTTTTTTGAAAATCTGGTTCTTAGTACTTAACTTCACTTGTACTTATGGGGAGCTTTTGTTAGCACATGAGCTGGAGGGGAACAACCTTGTACTCCTTGGTGTGCACCCCACAAGGATTGCAGGATCAAGACCCTTGTTGTACATGACTACAAGTTTAGACTTAAGGAATTCCAAACACTTTCTATTCAACCAGAAGTATTGTTTGGTTGGTTTTGATTTTTGCTTTAATTTTTGTACATTACTTGACAAGATTGCAGAGATTTCTCTTTCATCAAACTTAAACAGACAAATTCATTTGACCTTATGTGAATCTGCAAGCAACTAATGATGCAACTAAAGAGACCAATATGGCTCCACCAGGAGCTTTTTAATTACCTGAAAATGAAAAAGGAATCCTACAAAAAGTGGAATTGCTAATGAGAAGTAGAAAAGAATAGTGCAAGCATGTAGGGACAAAAATCAGAAAGGCTAAGGAACAAAATGAAATAGACCTAGCAAGGGACATAAAAAGGAATAAGTAGAAGTTCTTTAAATACATTAGAGGCAAAGGAAAGTGTAGTCCTCTACTTAGCAGGGAAGGAGAGCTAATAACTGAAGGCATTAAGAAGGCTGAGCTGTTTAATTCCTTTTTTGCTGCAGTCTTCACTAAAAAAGTTAATGGTGACCAGATACCCAACTGAATGAATATGAACAACAAGGGGAAAGCAAGCCAAAATAGGAAAAAACAACAGTTAAAGAATATACAGATAGCTTAGATGTATTCAAGTCAGTAGGGCCTGGTGAAATTCATCTTAGGGTACTTAAAAACCTGAAAAAGCTGAAGTAATCTTGTTATAGCAGATCACAAACTGAATCAGAGTCAACAATGTGATGCATCTGCAAAAAAAGGCTCATATCATTCTAGGGTGTATTAAGAGGAGTGTTGTATGTAAGACATGGGAGGTAACTGTCGCACTCTACTTGGAGCTCGTAAGGCCTCAGCTGCAGTACTGTGTCCAATTCCGGGCGCCACACTTTAGGAAAGATGAGGACAAATTGGAGAGTATCCAGAGGCAAGCAACAAAAATTATAAAAGGTTTAGAAAACCTGATCTGTGAGGAAGGCTTTAAAAACTGGGCATGTTGAGAAAAGAAGACTAAGGGGGAACTCTTCAAATATGTTAAGGACTGTTATAAGGAGGGCTGTGATCAGTTGGTCTCCATGTCCACTGGAGGTACGACAAGAAGTAATGGGCTCAATCTGCAGCAAGGAAGATTTAGGCTAGATATTAGGAAAAACTTTCTAACTAAAGGGGTAATAAAGCTCTGGAACAGGCTTCCAAGGGAAGTTATAGAATCCCCATCATTGGAGGATTTTAAGCACAAATTGGACAAACACCTGTCAGGGATGGTCTAGGTTTTCTAAATCCTGCCACAGCATAGGGGGCTGTCCTTGATGACTTCTTGAGATCTCTTCCATCTCTACATTTCTATGATGCTATGAGCTTCAAAAGTGTATTGAGATGAGATGAAAACATAAAAGCATTAGTTGGCGCTTGATTTTAGTTTTGCTATGAGCCAAAAAGAAAAAGGAAGCCAAATATGGAAAATCTGAAAACAAGGATACAAACTGGAAGCCAAAGAGAACTTACAAGACACGTTGGAGCAAATTAGCTTCAGTCCTTCATTACTGAACAACAAAGATCAAGCTACTCAAATATTTTTGCAAAGGAAAACCTACTAACTGTTTTAGCAGATGATCAATACATAGGCTCATATGATATGAGTTATTTCTCAAGCCTATGCTTTGTTATCTTGTTGAAGTTGGCCCCTCTGAAAATGAGAGACTAATTAAACCAGCTGGAGCCTAGAATGGCGCAACAAGCTATCCTACAAAGCTCCATTGATGAGGCTTATTCTGTATGGCCACATTCATACTGACCAACTCCTGAGTTCTTTACAAAAAGAGATTGCTACTGTAATTGTGTCACCTTGTTTCACATGAAGAGGCTACTCACCCTGTGCAGTAACTGGTTCTTCGAGATGTGTGTCCCTCTGTGTGCTCCACTCTAAGTACACTTGAAATCCATGCACCTCAGATTGGAGACTTTAGGGCGCCGTCTCCATTCAGTCCATGCATGCGCCCTCTGCAGCCTCATGCCCTGCACCATGGCTATAAAGAGCTGCGTAGCTCTATTGTATTGAATACCAAAGCGGAGGGTAGGAGGGCAGATAGTGAAGCTGTTGAGAATAAAGAAGTGAGTAATCTTCTCTTCTTCAAGTAACATCTCTATGGGTGCTCCACTCCAGGTGACTACCAAGCAGTACTTCTATGGAGGGGTGGGGCTTCAGAGTCAAGTCAAAGATTGAAGACAGTACAATAGAGTCAAACATGGCTTTACAAACTGAGGCAAGAGTGACCGCATAGTGTTCAGAAAATGTATGTACGAAGGTCCAAGTCGTGGATCTACATATTTCTGGAACATTCTTAAGAAAGGCTATTGAGGTAGAGAGTCTTTTCTTGGAAACTGGAGATCCCTTAGTTCTGTCCGCAATGGAGAGAAACAATCTGGGAGATTTTCTCAAGGGCTTAGTTCTGTCTAGGTAAAAGGCTAATGCCCTCCTGACACTGAGTATATGTAATGCTGCATATCCTTCATCCTGGTGTGATTTAGGGAAGAAAACTGGTAGATGGGTAGATTGGTTTATGTGGAGTCTGAGGATACCTTTGGTAAGAACTTGGGATGCTGTCGTAATGTGATCTTATCGTTAAAAAAAGACTGTGAAGGGGCTATGCCATCAAAGCCCCTAACTTTCCAAATCTTTGAGCAAACATAATGACTACTAGAAAGACTGTTTTCCTAGACAAGTGTAGAAGGAAGCATAGAATCATAGAATCATAGAATATCAGGATTGGAAGGGACCTCAAGAGGTCATCTAGTCCAACCCCCTGCTCAAAGCAGGACCAATTCCCAACTAAATCATCCCAGCCAGGGCTTTGTCAAGCTGGACCTTAAAAACCTCCAAGGAAGGAGACTCCACCACCTCCCTAGGTAACGCATTCCAGTGTTTCACCACCCTCCTAGTGAAATAGTTTTTCCTAATATCCAACCTGGACCTCCCCCACTGCAACTTGAGACCATTGCTCCTTGTTCTGTCATCTGCCACCACTGAGAACAGCCGAGCTCCATCCCCTTTGGAACCCCCCTTCAGGTAGTTGAAGGCTGCTATCAAATCCCCCGTCATTCTTCTCTTCTGGAGACTAAACAATCCCAGTTCCCTCAGCCTCTCCTCATAAGTCATGTGCTCCAGACCCCTAATCATTTTTGTTGCCCTCCGTTGGACTCTTTCCAATTTTTCCACATCCTTCTTGTAGTGTGGGGCCCAAAACTGGACACAGTATTCCAGATGAGGCCTCACCAATGTCGAATAAAGGGGAACGATCACGTTTCTCGATCTGCTGGCAATGCCCCTACTTATACAGCCCAAAATGCCGTTAGCCTTCTTGGCAACAAGAGCACACTGTTGACTCATATCCAGCTTCTCGTCCACTGTGACCCCTAGGTCCTTTTCTGCAGAACTGCTACTTAGAAATTCGGTCCCTAGTCTGTAGCAGTGCATGGGATTCTTCCGTCCTAAGTGCAGGACTCTGCACTTGTCCTTGTTGAACCTCATCAGGTTTTTTTTGGCCCAATCCTCTAATTTGTTTAGGTCCCTCTGTATCCAATCCCTACCCTCTAGTGTATCTACCACGCCTCCTAGTTTAGTGTCATCTGCAAACTTGCCGAGAGTGCAGTCCACACCATCCTCCAGATGTTAAACAAAACCGGCCCCAGGACCTACCCTTGGGGCACTCCACTTGAAACCAGCTGCCAACTAGACATGGAGCCATTGATCACTACCCGTTGAGCCCGACGATCTAGCCAGCTTTCTATCCACCTTACAGTCCATTCATCCAGCCCATACTTCTTTAACTTGGCAGCAAGAATACTGTGGGAGACCGTATCGAAAGCTTTGCTAAAGTCAAGGAATAACACATCCACTGCTTTTCCCTCATCCACAGAGCCAGTTATCTCATCATAGAAGGCAATTAGGTTAGTCAGGCACGACTTCTCCTTTGTGAATCCATGCTGACTGTTCCTGATCGCTTTCCTCTCCTCTAAATGTTTCATAATTGATTCCTTGAGGACCTGCTCCATGATTTTTCCAGGGACTGAGGTGAGGCTGACTGGCCTGTAGTTCCCCGGATCCTCCTTCTTCCCTTTTTTAAAGATGGGCACTACATTAGCCTTTTTCCAGTCATCTGGGACCTCCCCCGATCGCCAAGAGTTTTCAAAAATAATGGCTAATGGCTCTGCAATCTCACCCGCCAACTCCTTTAGCACCCTCGGATGCAGCGCATCCGGCCCCATGGACTTGTGCACCTCCAGTTTTTCTAAATAGTCCCGAACCACTTCTTTCTCCACAGAGGGCTGGTCACCTTCTCCCCATGCTTGCCCAGTGCAGCAATCTGGGAGCTGACCTTGTTCGTGAAGACAGAGGCAAAAAAATCATTGAGTACGTTAGCTTTTTCCACATCCTCGGTCACTAGGTTGCCTCCCTCATTCAGTAAGGGGCCCACACTTTCCTTCATTTTCAGCCATAGGTTCAAAGAAGGGGCCTCGTAAGGCAACTGAGCACCAAGTTGAGGTCATAACAATTGCCAAGTGCACCCTAACAGAGTTTAGAAACAATCCTATCATTTTTAGCTCTAATGATGTAATCCAGCATAACTGATAATGGAGAGGATGTAGGTGAGAGATGTCTTAGGTAACAACAGTGACTGAACCTTAACCGCTTTTGCGTGTAGGTATCATGAGTGGATTGTTTCCTACTATGTAACAGCACTCTCTTTACATTCTATTGTCGCAGCCCTATGCTCTGTCATGGCGTCCGGATGGCCAGTTGTCGGTCAGAAGGTCACATCGGTGTCATGTGCAGCACCTTGGTGCTGTGTGCAGCGCCTTGGTGTCGTGTGCAACACATTGGGGCTGTGTGACCATTCTCGAACCTTCCGCCTGGTCAATTGTAGGTCACATTGGTACCGTGTGCTACAATTCCAGTGGGCCGTGTGCATAAGCCTAGTGTGCCGTGTGCAGTGCCTGTTACGTAGGGGGCACCAGCTCGGAGCCTGGTTGGTGTAGGAGCGGGGAACCAATTAGATGCTAGCACGTGCAAGGGTCTTCGAACAAAACTATGTCTCTGGTCTAAATCAGCAGGAGTGTCCGCATGTTAGCTGAAAGGCCTGATCATCCTTACAGCCAGGATCTCCTCCGGACTTAGCTAGCTCGTGTCGTGTAATTTCGGGTTCCATCTCATCATGTCCTTGGTGTCTGTACTGCTGGTCAGCTGCGCCTGGAGTGTGGTATGCATGTATTAATTTTTGTAGATATTCTGTTGGTTAGGCCCTTTTTCTTTATTACTTGGTACCAAATCTCTTGTACAGTGTATAGAGGGCAAATTGTTACGGTTTATTCAGTTTTGTATGCTTGTTCTGGTTTTTGATAAATAATTGGTTGTAGATTCCTTGTTGTTAAATGTATATAGCTTGTTTTATATTACTGCTCTGGTGATATTTCTGGTTGGTTACTTGTTTGAATTTGTATTGTTGGTTGGTAAAAGTGCTCCTCCCCAGCCCAAGTTGTAATTTTTTCCCCATTAATAAATGGCCACCTGTTTTTGAATTGCAATCTGCCTCTGTCTCAATTTTCCCCCTTCCACTTGATCCTCATTCGAACCTGTATTGGTGTCGGACACCTATAACCCTGTGAACCATCTATCAGCCATACTTTGAGACTAAGAATCTCGAGGTTGGGGTGAACGATTTGACTGGCATCCTTAGAGAGAAGGTAGGAGATGGTCTGGAGAGAGATCAGTTGACAAATGGCAAGGTGGATGCAGTAAGGGAATGATGTTTGACTTGGGCCACCTCAGAACTACTGGAATAAACCTGACTGTATCTTTTTGTATCTTGAAAAGCAACTTGGATATTAAGGGAGTTGGGGGAATGCATACAGCAGGCTTGAACTCCAACAAAGATTAAAAGAATCCCCCGAGGAGTAGTGACCTAGCTACTTCTTGATCAGGGAGCACTTCTTTCTCTTGGCTATGGCGAACAGGTCTATCTGCAGGACACCCCAATACTGAAATATCCAGTGGTGTGTATCTCCCATTCGTGATTTTGAAAGAAGCACCTGCTGTGATGTTTTGTATACCCAGAAGGTAAGCTGCTGAGATATTGATCTGGTTTCGTATGCACCACCAATTCCAGAACCTCACTGCTTCAGTGCAGAGGGAAGGTGATCTCCCTTGACAGTTGATATAAAACACGCATGACATGATGCCCATTATGATCTTCACGTATTTGCCCCTAACCAGGGGAAGGAAATGGAGACAGGCATTTCTGACTGCTCTGAGTTCTAGTGCAGAGTGGACTGGAGAAGAGACCCCTTGTCTTGAACAGTGTGAGCATCTAGGTGGGCTCCCTATCTCAGTAGGGACGTGTCTGTTATAACTGACATTGTTGATGGTTGATTGAAGGAGATCCCTTCACAAACATTGTGAGTGTCCTTCCAGAAGTCGAGGGAGTTTTTTATGATTGAAGGCACCGAAACTAGTTTGTTCGAACTGTGTTTGCTTGGCAAATAAACAGTTCTGAGCTACCCTTGGAGGCAGCACATGTGAAGTCTTGAATGCTTTATTACAAAAGTGCCAGCCACCATATGTACCAACAGCTGGAGACCATTTCTGGCTCATGTCTGGGGGCTGATCTGGACTATACTGAGTAAATTGGTGAGGGTTATGAACCTATGCGAAGGAAGGTATGCTTTGGCCATTATTGCACTGAGGTAAGCTCCTATGAACTCCAAACTTTGAACTGGGGTTAAGGTGGATTTTTGAATGTTTAATTGTAGTCCCAGTCTGAGAAATAGGTTGCTGGCCCTTTTAGTGGCCACTGAGACTTTGTTGTGGGAGCATACCTTGAGAGGCAATCATTGAGTGATGGGAATTCCTAGTCTGCCAAGATGAGCAGTCATCACTGAAAGAACTATATAGCCAAAACAGACATTGCTACCAAAAACCTGTGATCTGATACGCATGGGGTGCAAGCACACCTAGATGGAGCATCCACAGGGACACTACTAGAGTGGAGCACCATTAGGGACACTACTCAAAGAAAAAGTAGGAGTTTTATAATCTATACCACAACCACCAAATTCATAAGGCTTGTGATCTACAATAATCACCACTTGAACCCAGATCTCTGAATATAAAAGCCATTAATATATAGGGTTAATTTGTGCTCTAGTCTCAGTTTGAATAATGGAAACACAAGCTGAGGTTTAGTATAGGATGTCAATCAGCAGTAAGCTTAGCAAAAACATTTCTTTTGGAGTGAGGACAATAATTGCAAGTCAGCAGGAAAGGTAATGGATATATTTTCTTGTCAGTTTTGTGGACTGCCAAGAATTAAACTTTTAAATACAATAAAAGAATAATATGATTCAATTTCTTATGTACAGTTTTATGCGATTTAGTAACATCCCTAGACCAGTGAAGGAAAGATACAAGATAAAATAAGAGGAACTATGTCCCATTTTTTGTCTTACAATTACTATTATTACTGCTTATAGTGCTGCACTTTCTCTCAAGACCCTCACCCACGATTGTGTATCTTATGTATCCATGCACATGGAAGACATAAAATACATGTCAAACAAAACAAAGCAAGTTATTAAGTAGAAATAGACCCTAAATCTCAGTGGAAGTCAACAGATAAACATACTATAGCTCTAGAACACCCTAAGTACACAATGCATAATTCAGAGATGAACTAAGTTTATAACTTATTGCAATATTTCTTACTCACAGAGAAGTCTGGAATATTGAAACCTGTAGTTACTAATTTAGCAAAACTACAGAAGCTTCTCTTCTTTCTTCTACTGTAAAAAAAAAAAGGGGGGGGGGAATGCCAGTACAATGGTGTTTCTGCCATGATTGACAGGACTGGGAAGAAATATCTTTGGTCTCAATTTGTGTCTAAAATTAAACATAGAAAATTATCACTAAATTGCTTATACACAATGCTCTCATTGTCACATACACAGAGTGCTGTATATATTTACAAAATGTTTTTTTTAAAAGTCTGAGTCTACCACCATCAAAAGTCTAGACACCGCCAAATAAATTCTGCCAGCCAATATTATGGGAATGAGTTAAAGTGGTAATGGGAAATACCATATGAATATCAATAGGAGTTTGTATATATAGGCATTTATCATGGTCACCATTAAAATCTTGGCAATTATCTTAGATAATGGTACTCTAACTACAGTTTAGGGAAGTATAGAAAATACTGCAGATATTAAACTAGCATTAGCTAAGGCATGGTAGGCAAATCTTTAGAGGATGACCTAGGGTGACCAGACGTCCCGATTTTATCGGGACTGTCCCGATATTTCCTTGTTTGTCCCGCGTCCCGACCGACATGCGGTCGGGACACTGGACAAACAAGGAAATGCCCCGGAGCCTAGAGTGCTCGCACCCCCCCCCCCGCCCCGACTCCGCCCCCTCCTCCCCCGATTGGCTCCCTCCCCGAATCCCCGCCTCTTCCCCGGGCTCACCATTCCCCCTCCCTCCACAAGCGCTGGAGGGAGGCCCGGGAGACGCAGGGGAAGCGCGGGGCCGGGGTGAGTAACAGTCCGGCCTGGCCCCGAGCAGGCAGGACTCAGTTGGGTGGTTGGGAGAGGAGGGGGGCGACCCGCGGGGCCAGGCGGCGGCTGTTGTTGTCCCCCCGGGCAGCGGGACTCGGGAGCAGCCGCTGCTGCAGCTCCCACTGCCGCGGGGGAGGAAGCGGCCATGGCGCTCGGCGGCTGCGGCGCCTCCGAACCCCCCGAGCCTGGGCCTGCTGCAGGGACCCAGCAGCGTGCACGCTGGGCCTAGCCCCTGGCCAGTCGCGTCTGGGCTGCTGCCCAGCTGGTGCTATCCCGCGGCGGCCCCGGGGCGGAGGCATTGGCCACCCAGCCCCGTTCGTTCCCCTGAGGGACGGGGGGGCTGGGGCCTGCTGCCCCCACTCCGGGGCCGCCGCGGGATAGCACCAGCTGAGCAGCAGCCCAGACGCGACTGGCCAGGGGCTGGGCTGGGCGCAGCGTGCGCGCTACTGGGTCCCCGCAGCAGGCCCCGGCTCGGGGGGTTCGGGGGCGCCGCAGCCGCGGAGCGCCATGGCCGCTTCCTCCCCCCGCTGCAGTGGGAGCTGCAGCAGCGGCTGCTCCCGAGTCCCGCTGGCCGGGGGTGAGAACAGCCGCCGCCTGGCCCTGCGGGCCGCCCCCTCCTCTCCCTACTACCCAACTGAGTCCTGCCTGCTCGGGGCCAGGCCGGACTGTTACTCACCCCGGCCCCGCGCTTCCCCTGTGTCTCCCGGGCCTCCCTCCAGCGCTTGCAGAGGAAGGGGTTGTTTTTTTTGGCCCCGCCCCCCGCCACGCCCCACCCCCCCCGCGTCATACCCCCTCCCCCCGCGTCCCGATATTTGTCTTGGGTGATCTGGTCACCCTAGGATGACCACTCTACTGCAGGGAGGCAGAGTGGGACACATTTTGTCCTGTCTGCATCCCACACAGCCCCGAAAGGTGCAAAAAAAAAATTCAGCATGTTAAGGTAGATTCTGATCCACACCCTGCCCTAATTAAATCTATGCAGAACCAGAGACTTTTGACCTCAGTGGATGTCACAGGTTTCTAACTGACAACAAATTCTGGTCCCTAAAATAAAGAGGCAACATATTACAGATCCATATAGAGTGTGTATATGTGTACTGAGTCTATTTAGTAACATAGATCGAGATTGATGGTTTATAAACTAACGATCTATAGAACGGATACGATTTTTGGGCCAAAGCATGGCTTTCCACAAGCCCCATGTATAGGGCAGTATGCAGTCGTGCTGACTGGCATGCTGCAGGAAGGTGGCAATCTAGCAGCCTCCCAGTCCCCACCCTTTTCTGCCCATTCCCTAGGCCGCTCAAGGAAGGGGACAAGAAATGTATGAGTTAACAGATGCCACTCTCCCTTCCACGCTGTTACAGTATAACGTCACGGATAGTTGGTGGATGATGCCCTCTTACTATTCTTTGCCCAATCTTGCCTTTTAAATTGATCTGTGTAAGACTTCAATATTTGACAATAATTCCCCCCAAGTTTTTTTTTCTTATCTCAGGGAACCATAAAAATATTCCTTCAGTAAATATCTTATTTAATGTAGAGAGGGCTTGATACCTATAGCCAAAAGGGCCTAATATTTTTAAATTATTCGGCCAGAATTTTTTCCATGCCTGCTGTAAGTTGGTTTTTTATTTTTTTTTAATTTCAGCAAAAGTGGTTCAGCCATTTCTGAATACAAGGTTAGGGGAAAATGCATTGTTTTACCAGTGTTATAAAAATGTGTGTAACCATTCCATTGAGAAGCTCTAGTGCTTACATACTTTGGAGCAGGTTTGGCAGGGTGGTCAGCTTGAGGTTAGAGAGGTGCCTTGTCCTGCCCCATGAAAATTCACCCATATTTGGCCCAAGCATAAACCTCTGAAAAACACTATTTGCACATACTCAAGAGGCCCGTCAGAATAGATGGCTAAATTCTTGAAAGATTCTGTCTGCTCTGAGCATGCCAAAGCTCAGGCTGCAGGGGCTGAAGAAAACTTCTCTTGCGATTGCTGGGGCCCACTGTTTGCATTGGTCACTAGAACTGACATCAGGGTAATGGTGTGTCCTGTGAGCTCAGTGCAGAGAGTGAGAAGAGGTGGCAGGGGCGTGCTGGGAATAGATGGGTACATGCTGGAAATAATAAGAGTAGGGGAGACTGGGACAAAAGAGGGCAAGTTGGTTGGGATAGGAGGGAGAGGTATGTACTCACTAGTCCAAACTCCCCTGCAGAACTGGGAATAGAAGCCAGGCTTCTTGAGGCTCAACATTTCTCTGCTGTCTAGCAAAAAGCGGTAAGACCCATCTATAAAGTGTGCATCTCATTCCTACAGAGAGCATAATGTCTAATATTGCTACTGGTTACCCTATTAACTAGGGCTGTCAAGCAATTAAAAAAATTAAGCGTGATTAAGCGTGCTGTTAAACAATAATAGAATACCATGTATTTAAATATTTTTGGATATTTTCTACATTTTTAATTATATTGATTTCAATTACAACAGAGAATACAAAGTGTACAATGCTCACTTAATATTTATTTTTGATTACAAGTATTTGCACTGTAAAAAAACCCCAAAAGAAATAGTATTTTTCAATTCACCTAATAAGAGTACTGTAGTGCAATCTCTTTATCATGAAAGTTGAACTTACAAAGGTAGAATTATATACAAAAACCTGCATTCAAAAATAAAACAATGTAAAATTTTAGAGCCTGCAAATCCACTCAGTCCTATTTCTTATTCAGTCAATCGCTAAGACAAACAAGTTAGTTTACATTGCAGGAGATAATGCTGTCCGCTTCCTGTTTACGATGTCGCCTGCAAGTGAGAACAGGTGTTCGCACAGCACTGTTGTAGCCGACATCACAAGATATTTACGTGCTAGATGCGCTAAAGATTCATATGCCCTTTCATTCTTCAACCACCATTCCAGTGGACATGCATCCATGCTGATGACAGGTTCTGCTCAATAGTAATTCAAAGCAGTGCAGACCAATGCATGTTCATTTTCATCATCTGAGTCAGATGCCACCAGTAGAAGGTTGATTTTCTTTTTTTGGTGGTTCAGATTCTGTAGTTTATGCATCGGAATGTTGCTCTTTTAAGACTTCTGAAAGCATGTTCCATACCTCGTCCCTCTCAGATTTTGGAAGGCACTTCAGATTCTTAAACCTTGGGTTGGTTAGAAATCTCACATTGGTACCTTCTTTACATTTTGTGAAATCTACAGTGAAAGTGTTCTTAAAACGAACATGTGCTGGGTCATCATCTGTGACTGCTACAACATGAAATATATGGCAGAATGCGGGTAAAACACAGAGCAGGAGACATACAATTCTCCCCCAAGGAGTTCAGTCACAAATTTAATTGATGCATTATTTTTTTAACGAGCATCATCAGCATGGAAGCATGTCCTCTGGAATGGTGGCCGAAACATGAAGGGTCATATGATTGTTGAGCATATCTGGCACGTAAATACCTTACAGTGCCAGCTACAAAAGTGCCATGCAAATGTCTGTTCGCACTTTCTGGTGCCATTGTAAATAAGAAGAGGGCAGCATTATTTCCTGTAAATGTAAACAAACTTGTTTGTCTTAGCAATTGACTGAACAAGAAGTAGAACTGAGTGGCCTTGTAAGCGCTCAAGTTTTACATTGTTTTGTTTTTGAGTGCAGTTATGTAACAAACAAACAAAATCTACCTTTGTAAGTTGCACTTTCATGACAAAGAGACTGCACTACAGTACTTCTATGAGGTGAATTGAAAAATACTATTTCTTTTGTTTATCATTTTTACAGTGCGAATATTTGTAATCAAAAATAATATACACTTTGATTTCAAATACAAAACAGAATACAATGTATATGAAAATGTAGAAAAAACATCCACAATGTTTAATACATTTCAATTGGTATTCTATTGTTTAACAGTGCAATTAAAACTGCGATTAATAGCGATTAATTTTTTTAATCACGATTAATTTTTTTTAAGTTAATCGCCTGAGTTAACTGCAATTAATTGACAGCCCTACTATTAACTCAAATATTAGAGATCTGTACTGTAGAATGGAAGGATCCAATCCTGCTGATGATCCTTGTCAAGGTTAATAAGGTTCCGTACGATGTGATTTCTGTTTATTTCTGTTTGCTTTTTTAAAAACTTAAGATATTGCATACAAAAACTATGTTAAAGGAATGTTAATGTTGTAAAGTCAAGCAATCAAAAGTTAGAAAATGACAGAATTAAGGTTGCCTGGGCTGACACAAATAGAAATATAACAAATGCCTGTGTGATTTATAAAATAAATATTTTAAATATACAGATTTATTGGATGGCAGGATACTTAAGATAATTGTCCTGGATAGAACTATACTATATTATATGATATACTTCAGAATTAGCCCTAAGGCTCCATTATTTCAGAAAGTGCCCTTCTTGTCTTGGTTAGTTCTGGAAACTCTTAAAATCATATTGTAGTGCTGGTCTTGGCAGTTATCCAAGGACAGGAAATACCATCATTCTTTACTCCGAACTTCTACCTCTAGGAACCAATACAGAACTTTGGAAAGTCACAGGCCAAATGCCAAGGTTTAAAAGGATATCTGTGCTCTAATGTTTAGAGATTTTTTTTATTCGTTTCTAAACTTTAGGTTTAGAATAGTAACAAGGACCTCCATCTCGATTCTTTATCGGTCAGATAAAGTTTACTGGCAGTATGTTAAGTGCCTGAGGTGAAACTATCCCAGTGAGTCCTTATCTAACTGATAAAAGGCTGCTTCATCAGTCCATATTGCTTATTATAAACCAGACGAAGTGTTGATTGGTGCAATAAAGGTCATTATCTCACAGATAAAGTTTTGCCACTAAAAACAGAAGCTTGTTTTAAAATAATTGTGTTCAGAACAAACAAATGTAGAAAGTGCTGCTGCTCTTTAGTAGCAGGGTATATTTTAATAGTAATACACATTGGTATAGCCATAGAGCTCTCATTGCAATCAAAGTCTGTCTCCATTTTCCACAGAACTTTTCAAGAATTTCTTCTTCCCCGCTGCTTGCTTTCTTCATTTTTCTAACAGCACTAAAGATCTTCATTTTAACGTTTTTTCCATTTTTCTTAATAGCTATTACCTATTATTTGTCCTGACTTATTCCATCAAAACAGGAAGCTGATGGCATTCCAAATTATTTTTTTAATGTTTTTCAAATTTTCCTTACTATTTTTCCAGTCTGCTTTCTAGAACATCACCCAGGTACACTACAGCATATCAGCATTACAATACTGCCGCTAATGCAAAATAGCTTTTTTTAGTCTAAGGGTATATGTGACGGGGGACACATCTCTCGTGAGTGCCTCCTGTCAGTGGGGTGTAGTGTTACAGTCTTTTTTCTCCTGGCTCCTCCTGTAGGTTGTCGACCTTGTTAGGCAGGTCTTCAGTGGCTCGGCCATCCAGCCCAGTCACACAGTCCAAAATGGACAAACCCCTTCCAGAGTAACTAAAGTCCAGTTGAAAGTCTATACAAATATCCAAACAAATTACTCTTTTCTTTCTTTTGGCTTATTCATCACCCTGCTTTCTGGGCTTAGTTCTCAGCCCCTTCTTTAAGCTAACTAAATCCTTCCTTGCCTGTTATAGAGCACTGACTCCATGGCTGCTTTCCCTGGAGTCCTTCTCGTTGTCCATCACTTGCTGAAGTTCCCTGTTCTTTGTCCCTACACCTAGGTTCTGCAGAGTTCTTCTTTGCTCCATTATCTGAGCACTGTCCCAGGCATAGGCGCCAACTCCGTCGGTGCTCCGGGGTGGGAGCACAGGGGTTGGAGCACCCACAGGGAAAATTAGTGGGTGCTCCACACCCACCGGAGGCCAAGCTCCCCCCTCCTCACTTCCTTCTCCCCCCACCGAGCATGCTGCATCCCCGCTCCTCCCCCTCCCTCCCAGCGCTTCCTCCCCCCGTCTAATAGCTGTTTGGCGGCACTTAGGACTTTCCGGGAGGGAGGTGGAGGAACGGGGATGCGATGCACTCAGGGGAGGAGGCAGAGAAGAGGCAGGGCAGGGGCGGGGACTTGGGGGAAGGTGGTGGAATGGGGGTGGGAAGGGGTGGGGCTGGGGTGGGAAAAGGCGGGGAATTTGGGGAAGGGATGGAATGGGGGTGGGGTGAGGGCGGTACAGAGGTGGGCGGCGGCAGGGCCGGGGACTGGCAGGGGGTTGAGAACTCACTGGGCAGAGGGGAAGTTGATGCCTATGGCCCCGGGGCTTCCTCCATGGAGACTCTATCTTCACAGGTTCTCACTACCCCAACTCTCCAGCGAGATCACCTTTCAAGTTTAGTCCCCTTCCAGGATTGCAAACAGTTCAACAAACTCTGCCATCACCATCACTAGGGTCTTCAGCCATGCCTCTGGGCCCTTTAAACTCCAGCTCTTTGCTTGGCTTTTAAAATAGCCACATCCCCCTTTCTCCAGGGCTTAGATCACTCCAGCCCTGGCTGGTGGGGGAGACCCAGGCCTGCCCACTACTCTGAATCCCAACCCAAAGACCCTATACACAGCAGCCACAAACCTCTGCCTCCAATTTGCTGCTGCTATTCCCTGGGCTACGTTTTCCTATGTAGCCCCTTTCCTTTCACCCATTACCTTAGGGTTGTCAGATCCTGTCATTGCCAGAGCCAGTAAACCAGCCCATCAAGCTCCTCTGGCCAGAGGGAGCACCCTGTGACGTTGCACCCCATAATGCTTTATAGAAATATGCTTATGCGTGTAAATATGACATAACTAGAATATGTTTTATGCTAGATATGCCACATAACATATCTTTGCAAAGGTTATGTTCTACTGCATGTATTCATCCTATTCGTATGCAGGCATCATTTTTATATCTGAAGTTATGAGCGTTGGCTCTATGCTTGTATTTAAAGTGTTTGCTGTAGAAAGCACCTAAGGCAGATATGGTCAACATAGTGTGAAGGGGTTATTCAAGTAAATGGGAGTACTTGGCTAACAATGGACCTTGATAGACGCTAATCCACATCTGAGCTTTCCTGGGAATGTTCGGGCTAACATTGGACAATGGCATCAGCCTGTAAAGAACTGAGTCATGCAGGGACATGTGACTTGTCCATGTGACTCCAACACTCCATCTTGTAGTCGTGATTCTACACAGGGGGAGAGAAGGGGTTTCCACCCACAAGAGAGACTATATAAGGCCCTGGGAAACCTCTCCATTTTGTCTTCAGCTGGCTCAAGAGATCGCCTCTCCACCCCAAAGGATGCCTGAAAGAAACTGGACCAAAGGACAGTAACTACAGGGGTGTGAGTGAATGCTGGACCCAGACTATGAGGAAATCTAGTCTGTAATAGAAGCTTATTGGCACATCTCTGAGGGTGAGATTTACCTGAATTTAGTTTTTTACTGTATTAGCCTTAGACTTGCCTGTTTTTGTATTATTTTATTTGGTAATTTACTTTGTTCTGTCTGTTATTACTTGGAACCACTTAAATCCTACTTTTTATATTTAATAAAATCACTTTTTACTTATTAATTAACCCAGAGCAAGCAATTAATTCCTGGGGGAACAAACAGCTGTGCATATCTCTCTATCAGTGTTATAGAGGGCAAACAATTTATGAGTTTACCCTGTATAAGTTTTATACAGAGTAAAACAGATTCATCTGGGGTTTGGATCCCATTGGGAACTGGGTATCTGGGTGTTGGAGACAGGAGCACTTCGTAAGCTGTTTTCAGTTAAGCCTGCACTTTTGGGGGATGTGGTTCAGACTCGGATCTGTGTTTGCAGCAGGCAAGCGTGTCTTGCTCAAACAAGGCAAGGTACTGAAGTCCCAAGCTGCCAGGGAAAATGGGCTCAGAGGTAGTCCCAGCACATCAGGTGGCAGTTCCTAAGGGGGTTTCTGTGACCCAACCTGTCACACACTCTTCTTTGCCCCTCTGGTCCCATCCAGGAACTGACCTGCTTCAGCCGTTCAGCCCCTTTTATCTGAGCCTCTCTAGGCAGGCCTGGAGGACCCATCTCAGCTGCTCCTTCCTGGGGGGGGGGGGGTGGTAGGACCATGTGGCTTCCAGCAGGGGCCCTTAAAGGGCCTGGTATGCCCCATCACAGTATGTTTACACTGGAAACATTACAGGAACACTGATGCAGCACTGCAGTGGTGCCACTGTAATGCAGACACTTATTACAGCAATAGAAGGGGTTCCTTCCATTGCTGTAATAAATCCACCTCTCTGAGATGTGGTAGCGAGGTCGATGGAAGAATTCTTCCGTCAAAACAGTGGTGTCTACACCAGGGCTTAGCTCAGCTTAATTTTTCACAGCTCCAAGTTATGCAACTACCTTTGTAGTGTAGACACTGGATTTATGTTAAATAGAATGGTTACATTTTGTTTTAATATCATATAATTTTCAAGATTTGAAATTCTGTAATTATACTAGCATCTGATAAACCATCTTTAAGGATTTCACTGAGGTTATGCTATCATTTTAAAAATTCCATTCTTTATAGTAATTTTTCAGATACAAGGGTTAAAAAGAGGGATATTGTAGATAGAAAAACAGAACTGAAAACATTAAATGATTGTCTTATATTCAGTTATCAGTTTTCAAGAGCAGTATGAGTGCTAATTTTCCTTTCCTTTGTTTAATCTCCAAGAGATTTCTTAATATAAAAAATCTATATCTAAACAAGGCTGGATACGTGTGATAGCCTCCAACACAAACCCTAAAAAGCCAGGATATGACAAATTATGGGACACCTCTTAACTGCACTCTAATGCCCACACAGTGCATTTCCACTGGCAGTGACAGGAACATCCTTCTGTCGCCAACTGATGAGGAAACACACCACAGACAAACACATTAATCTCGCTCACAGTACAATGTAAAACCTTAATTACAACCTCATACTTCCCTCACAAACACAGAGCACAACACATACTGTGTACACATGTCAACTCTGAATATTTGCTAATGTTGCTGAGCATGTAATCAAGGTTTTGCATTGTGCCATGAGGGATATTAATGTTGCATACATTGTGTTTCTGTATCAGTTGTGACTATTTACAAGATTTAGTTTGAAAATCTCTAGAAATTTCAATCCTTTCCTTGCAGATTTTGTTCTGTAAGTTCAGACAAATACACAGTTTCCTCATACAAAGAGGTCAAAGTCTTTCCTATAAGTGAAAATTTGAACCCAATTTTAATCTGGAGATGTCACCACACCTGTATAATAAATACAATTTAATGAAGGAGTTAATCATTTTATAATGTGCTGGAGTATGCTGCTGATCATACTCAACTCTCTAACCATTTTTAGCAGAACCAGCCATTGTGTTTCTTTGTTTTCCCAGTGCCTGGCTTCAGTAGAGGCCTGATTGAAAACTGGCTGAGGCTCAAACCAGACAAAACTTATCCTGATAAGATAAAATGCTGTTTGAAAGGGGGAAGCAACTAGAGTATTGAAGGGGGTTGTGACAGCTCCATCAACTGGTGGAATACATTCACATTTTGATTAAAAGGATCAGAAACATCAGGGTCCTTTTGGATTGCTGCCTGCTCCTGAATCCCAAGTGGCTTAGGCTGTAGTACTTATTTTCATGTGGTTAGCTATGAAAGTTTGGCTTCCCTCTTTTTACCTCCATCTTGCATTACTGCTATGCCCATTACTTCGCATTAACCATGAGACCACTAAGAAGCTTCACTTAGTGCAGCTCAGTGCCTAAAACTCTGGCATGAAGAATGAGAATGTTGATCTCTGAACTACAACTCTTATTGAGAAACACGGTCTAGTCCAAACATATTTAGTAATGTTACAAAGGCTTTCAAAGAAAATCTGCAGATCACACTACAGCAGAAAATAATTTTTCATTACTTTGTAGTAGTATCACTTTTATACTGCCTTCTAGATTTTACCACCAATCTTTTAAAAGAAAAATAACTGCAAATATACAGCTTCAAACAAACTGAAAACACACAACGTGCCAATTTCTTTGTTTCTCTAAAATGTCATAAAAAGGTAAACACTGAAAAAAATGCCTTATCTGCAGAGGTATGCCAGAAAAAACATGGATCATCAAATACTTCCAAAGAATGAACTTGTTCTCAAAGTCATTTTCAAAGAATTACATTCCAGCCCCAAGAACACAATTCCAAGAACTTCTTGAAAAAAATTCAAAATTGAAGACCCAATTCTATGAGGAGCTCAGAACCTATAACTCTCAATAAAGTCAATGAGAGTTTAGTATGCTCAACATCTCTCAGGAAATGCTCAGGATCTGGCAGGATCAGACCCTAAAAGATGGGACTGTGCTATTAGGTTCTGGTCATTTTTACAAGGTTTTAGTAAAAACAAAGATCAAAAGAAATGTTTGTATCTGGTGTTCTGTTGATTTATATCAGTTTAACTGCCAATATTTCTTAATTCACAGTGAAACTGCACAGGCCACTGTTCATAAATATTTATGCAAAATGTTAGACAACTGAATTTAAGTAGTGTGTCAAGCTATAAACAAAGTCACAGAATATTTGTTCCTTTAGAGAGCAGATGTCAACGTACCCAGCTTCTGTATTCATGCAGCCAATCTACAGGCATCTCTCTTCCATTTTCTTTTAGTTACTTAGTATTCAGCTGAATGGTGATTATTTAGACTACTAAATGTGTTGGAATTTAGATTGTGTGGTAGACCCACTATTTGTATTGTTATAGGATAGACCTGCAATCTATTCTTGAACATGAAAATTACATGTAATGAGTAATTTCCTGAGTGTAAGATTGCTTTATAGAGTTATTTATTCATTATAAGAAGTTATTTTTAGTGATTATCTTAAGTGAAATGTAATTCTAAAAGTAACAGGAACCATACATATGCTACAGTAGTTTATTTACTTATATATTATGTAAGCATCATGCATTGGGTAATTCTTATATCTTATTACCATTCATCTCTTTTAAGTGTCACATGAAATAGCTGATCTTCTGCCTGTAGCTTATACAAAGCTGAAAGGTTAGTACTTCCACCTTAAGAAAAATGTCACTAATAGATCCTGTGGATGTGTAAATGGTATTAAAAAAGGTCAGAGAGACCAAAGTCTGGTTTTCATGAGGTCTCACAGCTACAAGGTGTTTGGCTTTGTTGTTGGTGCTAGTTAAGACATGTCTGGGTTATTTGATCACACAGATTAATACAAAGAATATATCTGAACTGTGAAGGAAAAAAATACACAACAGGAAGCTTAAATGCAGCCACATGGCCCATCTGATTCTTTCAACCTCCTAATAGATGATGGGTTGAAATAACTGCCTTTACTTGTACGCTAATTAAATAGTCCTAGCAGTGTATAAAATGGCTATAATAAAATTGAGTTTAACCATAACCTCCAGCTGTGTTCCACTATGACTCACATTCTAGGGCATCTTACTATATAATATGTAATAATTTTGTTAGCTGAGGTGTAATAAAACCCCAAATATATTCACAGCTTAAAAAAGAAAAATTATTTCATTAAAAAAATGGCATTCATAGCTAATTACACAAAACACTGTAAGTTATCTATTAATATGCAGTACCAGGCACCTTCCCTATCTATGATAATTCAGACTATTTAGCAAGAACAAATTATTTCCTTTATGTTGATTAATTCAAATACATTCACCCACACTGTTGTCACAATTAAATAATCACATTTTCTTAACAATTGCTCTACAACAGTAGCTAAGCTATCACAATTATTTTCTAGTGTTAATATGGAGAAATACTGTGAAATCACTGTCATATGATTTGGTAAGAGTTGCCTTCTTAATGGCAACTGCTGTATGTAAGAGAGAGAGAGAGAGAGACCCCTTCTCTTTGTTTTTTCCCAACAGTACCTGCCTTATTATTTGCTTTGTCGTTTATTTTAAACTTAGAGCACTTCTCTACATAGGCTGCTAAGTTCAGCAGAATTTTCTAGTAACTACTGCAGCTGGAGAAACTCCAGGAGGCATGATCTTTGCAGTTGCAGTGATTCTTCCCAGAGTGACTTAAACTATGTTTCTGATCTCTCTCAAAGACAATTGTACCTATAGATGTGTATTTATTTCTCCTGGACAGGAGTAGCCAACAAACATTTCCACCACATGACTTTCATGAGAAGACATGATGAATGTCCCTCTCAACAGCCCATCCTTCCATAATGAACTCACAGGATTGCAATGAACTTATTCCCCAGATGTCACTATCAATTATCTATTTGACATGCATGGTAATTGTGCTAGGTGACAGTACAATCTTTGAATAACATGGAAGTATGCCATCTAATTTTATGGCCTTTTAAGATGGTATTCTTTTCTGTTTATTGCTTCGGGTTGTATTTGTCTGTCTTTGCTAGAGAATTTGAATTAATTAAAATTTACAAGGCAAATGGTGCCAAAAATTGTGATGCAGAGGGCTTTGCGTTGGTCCTTCACACCAAGTGAGTTTTACTCCATATGTATATTTGTAAGATCATTTTTCTTCTTCACATAGAACATATTAGTGTTTCATGGGCACTAAATACTGCAGTTTTTAAAAGGCACTGATTATAAAGTGGCAGGGTGAAATCCTGGCCCTGTTGAGATCAATGGGAGTTTTGCCAGATTTTCAAAGGTGCTCAGCATCTAAGTTCCCGCTAGACTGTGTGGCCGTGCAGCAGCCTATTAAGCACTGTGCAGGTGCTCAGGGCTGTGGTGAGGAGACCTGCCGCAGCGGGGATAGGTACCTCTTCCCCAGCCCCAACCCAGCCCAGTCCCAGACCTGCCACGGCCAGGGGGGAGGCGTCCTGCTGACCCTAGCCCAGCCCAGTCCAGTCCTGCACCTGTCGCAGCCGAGGAGAGAGGCGCCCCTCCCACGGCCCCCACCCAGCCCCAGCCCGGACCTGCCATGGTCGGGGGGAGAAGAATCTCTTCCCTGGCCCCAACCCATCTCAAACCTGCCACGGCCAGGGTAGAGGCGCCTATCCCCCCCAGCCCAGGTGCTGCTGCAGGGAGAGAGAGCTGGGGGTGGAAGTCCTCTCTCCCTGCTGTAGCCCTGGAGCAGCCTGCACCCCAAACCCTCATGCCCGGCCCCACCCCAGAGCCTGCACCGCCAGCCGGAGCCCTCACCTCCCCACACCCCAACCCAGAGCCCCATGTCATACTCCAAACTCCCCAGCCCCACCCCCACCACATGACTTTTGTTATGTGCACCAATATGGAGGTGATATGTCACACATCACCTCCATATTGATGCACATAACAAAATTCATTCCGCACATGGATGTAAAAAATTAGAGGGAACACTGCAAGCCTCTACAGGTCCATTTGAAATCAGTAAGAGTTGCTGGGTGCTCAGAATCTCTGAAAATCAAGTTTATGACCTTGATTCAGCAAAGTACTTAAACAAGTCCATAACTTTAAGCACACAAATGGTTAAATTCACTGCTTCAAGTTACACACATGCTTACGAAATTAAACAGAAAAATGTGAATGGAAATTGGAAGCTGTTTAAGAACATTTTAGTAGATGCCCAAAAAATCAGTCTCACAACTGAAAAAGAAGGCTACATTGATTAAGAAACTAACCTGACTTAGAAGTTAAGTGAAAGCAGCTATACATATATATTTCTACAATTCCTAGCTTCTAGTTTATATTCACTGCTATCTATTCCCCCTTTTATATATATAAAAGAAGCTAGGAATTGGAGACAATTGATAAAGGAAGTAAAAGGACACAAGAAGTCATCTATGGCCAGCAAAATTAAGGCCAATAAGGAGTTGTTAAAGTATATTAGGAATAAAAGAAATCCTAATAATGGCATTGGTCCATTAGTAGATGCATATGATATAATTGTCAATAAGTATATATTTGTATTTGGGATAAAGCCAGATGATGAAATACTTCCCATTCCAACAGCAATTAAGGAGGATGTTAAACAGCAGCTACTAAAGTTGGACAGTTATAAATCAGTAGGTCCAGATAACTTGCATCAGAGGTTTAAAAGAATTGTCCAAAGAGCTTACTGGACTGTTAACGTTGACTTTCAATAAGTATTGGAACATTGGGGAAGTTCCAGAAAACTGAAAGAAAGTGAATGTTGTGCCAATATTTAGAATGTGTATATGGGATGACCCAGGTAGTTCTAGGCCTGGCAAAACAATGGAATGGCTGAAACAGGACTCGAATAATAAAGAATTAAAGAAGGGCAATAATTAATGCCTATCAATATGGTTTATGGAAATTAGGTCTTGTCAAACTAATTTAATATCATTTTTATGAGATTAAAGTTTGGTTGATAAAGGTGATAGTATTGATATAATATACTTAGACTTCCGTAAGGCATTTTACTTGGTACCACACAACATCCTGATTAGTAATCTAAAAGGATACAAAAACTACATGGCATACATTAAAATGAATTCAAAACTAGTTAAACAATAGGTTTTAAAATGTAATCATAAACAGAGAATCACCACTGAATGGCTGGGGTCTCACAGGGATCAGTTCTTGGCCCTATGCTATAGGGATAAAAAGTGATCTGGAACTCCTGGTAACTCCTGGTAAACTGGGCACAGGCAAACAATACGTGTTTCAATATGCCAAATGTAAGGTCATATCTAAGAACAAAGAACATAGGCCATACATACACAATAGGAAGCTCTATCCTGGTACACAGTAACTCTGAAAAAGACTTGGAGGTCATGGTGGATCAGCTGAATATGAGCTCCCAGTGTGATACTGTGGTCAAGAGGGCTAATGTGATCCTTGGATGTATAAACAGGGGGATATTGAATAGGAATAGAGAGGTTATAGTACCTCTGTGTTTGGTGCTGGTGTGTCTGCTACTAGAATAGTGTGTCCAGTTCTGGTGTCTAACTTCAAGAAGGATGTTGAAAAATTAGAGGCGGTTCAGAGAAGAGCCATGAGAAAGATTAAAGAATTGAAAAAAAAACCCACCATATATGAAAAGACTTATAGAGCTCAATCTATGTAGTTTATCAAGATTATCTATAACTACCCTAATGGGGAACAGAAATTTAATAGAGGTCTCTCCATTCTAGTAGACAAAAGTACCATGAAAACTAATGGCTGGAAGTTGAAGCTAGACAGATTTAGACTAGGAAGAAGGCATAGATTTTTAACCGCAAGGATCATTAACCATTGAAACAATTTACTAAAGGTTGAATTTTTTATTTAAAATTGAATGTTGTTCTAAAAGATATACTCTAGTTCAAGCACAGCTATTGAACTTAATGCAGGAATTAATACAGACGTTCTATGGGCTGTGTTACAAAGAAGGTGAGACTAAACAATTCTGTCTGGACTTAAAATCTATGAATTATTAAATTACAAGAGTAACATGACACATTCTGCTCCTTTACTCCCCTGAGCAAAGACAAAGAACGGGCCACAATCTGGTTGTTTGTGATTCGACTTACCTATTTTCAGTTTCTAACAATGCAACATTATACAACATTTAAAATCATGAAAAAAAATCACTTAGTGGGAATTGGTCATTCATTCATTCATTTATAAAATTAATTAATAAAATGTATAAAATTAATGTCTCTTTTCCAGATGATGTTTGGAGGGGGCGGGAGAGAACTGTCTCGTATCACTATCGTAAAAAACAACTTAAGTGATGTCCTAGTCAGGGTTTATGCCTTCTCCAGCTGCATATTTCATCCACATATTTCACACCATAAATTTTTGAAGGCAAAGGATAAGCATTAGGTATATTAAAAAATATATATTTTCCATAAATGTTCTATAGGAAATAAACCACCAGCTATAATGTGGTGTTTGTATTAAGTAACACAAGCAAATTTACTGCAGAGATTAACACTTGGGAATGTCATAAATGCGTGTTATCACTGACAAAATCCTCTTTAGACAGGCTAAAAGTAGTACATGCTTGGTCTCAGATTATAGCTATCTCTGCATACAGCAACTGCCGGTATGAGACTGATAAACTTTAACATTTCACTAATGTGTACTTTGATGCAGAACTATATTTGTTAGGAGAAATAATATTCTTCTGAAAAATAATATATTAAGTGCCATATAAATAACAATTTTTCATGTTATTTGGCATATTTGAGTCATATTAATACTGCAATTTCCAAAGCTGTATAAGACATTTGGAAGCCCAACCTTACAGCCATTGTTCGCTCTACCGTTCACCAGCATTTCAAACATGCAAGCTGCAAACTATTAATGTTCACTTTTGGAAGGAAAAAAGTTTTACTGGATTGTTTATGATTTCCTTGATGCTTGAAGTTGCTGCTATTACCTTTTGTAATTTAGTAACATCCAAACCAAAATTACAAGTTCTGTTTTGTACAAAAATTTGTAAAAGGTTTCTTGGGTATTGATTGCTGTACTGTAGGCACCGATCTGAATTTTTGCACTGGATAGGCTCTCGGATGCAACACTGTCTTCTTCCTCTTTATTCTGATCGTCTAATAAATTTTCATTTTGGATTGTAGATCACAGAAATGTCTTTTCTTCTTAGTCTTTTTTGAGCTCCTCATAATCAGACAGCTCATTTTCAGCTGTTTAATAATCTGCATCATGCATACTATTCGATAGCTAGTTAGTTCATCAAAAGGCTGCATTTAATATTTCCCAGAGTCACCTGGGAGAGTAGCAGTAGAGGTTAGGATATTGTGTATTGTCAAATTAGTAATAATAAATGATGATAATGCAGTGTTTTTAACCATCCTGATCTTCACCACATTTCAACCTGCAGGAGTTATGCTTTCAAGTGTATCCTGGTTATCAGTTAAACATGTTATTAAATGGTAATGCTAGAAGTTCTTAAACATTTTGAGCTAGAAGTTCAATTTCATTCATTCATACCAGGTGAGAATTCTGGCCCTTTGGTTAACACAGAATCAATTTCGTTGCAGATAAGACAGCGAATTTGGCTCTCAATTACATCATTATGAACCTTGAAAAACTCCACTAGCTGCAGTGAAAGTGTTTTAGATTTACACCAGCATAATAGAGCAGTTTGGCCCTGGATGCAAAGTTTACTTTTTTATTTTCAGATTTCAAATATTAATTTTAACTTGAGTAAGGACACTGTCTATAAACAGTAAAATGACACATTTGCTGCTTCTTAGATGTCAGCAGCCTCAATACAGGTCTTAAACCATACGTTAATAGCTTATAAAAAGTGTGTATTGACTGTTTTGCTATCTCTACTACCTTATATTGTAATAATTGTTCAATAACAGCAATGTTCTTCTGTCTTACAGCTTTAAACTATCCATTCATGGTTTCACTGATGGCTTTTTTTTTTTTATTTAAGCGCCTGAACCATCAAAACTTTTCTCTCCCTCTCCTGTTTCTGGGAATTTCCTGGCTCTCTATTTGATCACAGGAACCACTTCTGTTATTTTCCTACTGTTTTTAGTAGTCTAAATGTCCATGGATTTCTTTTGTCTCCCAACTCAACAATTTCCATTTGGCATTCTTTTCTTCTCCTTTGTCAGCTCACTTCTCTGCCCCTTTGCCTACATCTACGTACATTGGCACTCTTTCACTGATATGGAGACCATCTTACCAGATTCTGATTTAGCTTCCCATCTGACAGCATTAGCAGGTGGTACTGAATAAAATGGCAACACAGGGTGGATCAACCAGTAACTGGAAAAATATTTCATCAGCAGTCACTTTTCATAAATGCACTAGATATGTGCGGGGAGGGAGACATTAAATCTGGCAAATTCAAGGAATCTCACAGTCACTAAAATAGGTTACTTTAGAGCTTGCTGCAAGCAGGTTTTCACCATATTTAAAAACAGTTTATCTACAAAAAGGAAGCTGATGGCATATAATAATCATTTATGGGTGTAGTCAGATACAAGGGAGAAAGAAAAAGATGAAAATGCGTAACATCAATAACTGCAAGAATAAGACAATCAGGTAGGACTTTTTTTAGACTAAGGATAATGTCATTAATTATATACTTTTAACCATTATTGTGCCCTCCAACCAAAGACCACAGCATTCTTTAGAAGCATTAATTAAGTCTTTTACCTCTGAAAGAGAATTTTTTATTATCTCCTTTGAGATCCAGAAAACCAAGGCATAGATTGATTAAATGATTTGCTCAGAAAGTCTGCGGCAAAGCTCGGAAGAGAACCAACATCTCCCAATTTGGTACTTTGGTCACAAAAGTATCCTTTTCCTCCTTATTAGAAGCCCATATGCCTAAATAATTCATCAACAAAGCAGGCCAAAGGCTAGGATGTGGGGGATTCAGCACGAGGGGGCAGTAATATAAAAAAAAGATTTGAGCAAATCATGGCAATAACCGGGTAAAGTACAAGCCCCCATGGCATCTCTAGAAAAAATGAATTAACTGGGCAAGTGCGTAAATGATCATGTACAATGGCAGGAGTCAGTGAAAGAAAAGATACAGGAGCTTAAGAAAAAAAACACAGGGGAACAAGTGATTCTTGTGAAAACAGTAGTCAAAACAAAATGATGAAGATTGGACCATGAGGTCCAGTCACACAACTTTAGAATTAATTATCTGTCTGTAAATAAAGATTTGCCTGACTCAGCAAAAATTGCTGACAGATATTTGGCTATTGTGGTTTAACTGAACATAAAAAAATTACCTAAATTTGTTACACAATCCCTCCTAGAACTTCCGACGTGGTGCATGCTGATGGCAGCAAGGCAACTGCTTCTGCGTTTCCCCAAAAGAAATGCTTTTGTTGTCTCTATTCATTGTAAATCACATCATTTTGTAAATTGTCATCCCTCTAAAATGAAAGTTAACTGCTCCTTTAATATTTTCCAAAAAAATGAAGTTTTAAAACAATACTGAGCACATACTTATGTATATGATGTGACTGTCCTATAGCACGGAACCTTAAATGAAAAGTTAGAGGATAAAATTACTTTTTCTGTCTGTTTCTCTTGAAATAGTCATTTCTGGATAATGGAACAAATTTACAATATCACGGATTACTTGCAAATTAATTACTCTGATTCACGCTGCCAGACACAAGTTTGTCTTTTTCTGGAAACCAATGATCAGTATCACAATAATTGCAGACATTACAAAGATTTTGTAATGTATAAGTCTATTTGAAGCACTGGATTTCAGCCATACTGATATTGTGAAAGCATCAAATTAAACTTCAGCAAGAACTGAAAATGGAATTCCATGAGGCCAAATCTGACCATCATCTGCCCTGTTGAACTTTTGATGTTTATGGTGCCCCTTTTTATACTTTGTATTTAGTATCCAGACTGAGATGCTTTGATTCCTGGAAAGGGCATAACATTTAATCAAGTTCTTATTTTAGTGTATTGTAGCAGTGTACATGTACACAGCCAATAGCATGTATAGTGGGAATAGTCACACACAATCTTAAGTATAATCATGCTAAGGGTACAAGTGCTGCCATAAAAATGTCCTTCCTCTTACTCACTACAAAATATAAACAAAATATTAGAGATTAGAAAATTACTGTTACTCAGATATTTTGCGAATAATGTTTTTTCTCAGACAAAAACTAAGCTGAGACATTCCTGGTTTTCTTTATTAGTATCCTCAAATACAGAATCAGGGTTCTCTCTTATGTAACACGAGGACTTAGAACAAATAGTCTGCTGTCCTTATTCTGCAATATTTACGAATAAGCACACTTCTATTGTCTGTTACTGTGCCTTCCAAAAATCTTTTATGTCTGAAATTCTGTACACCACCATCTAATCTTCAGTGGTTCAAAATGAGACCATTTCTCTATCAGCACAACTATGGGATAAAGAGTTTGCCCAGTCATTCATACAAGTTGGTTCGCATTTAAGCAAAAACCTCTTGACAGCTAGCAGCTGCAGTAACTGGCAGCCAAGTTCTTCTACCTCAAAAGTGCAGCCAAATATATATACATTAAACATTTAAAAGACATTTTCAGCACTGAATTGTAAATTATATTATAGGTACATTCAGGTAGCTTTGCTGGTATGTGGAAATGAATGTATTATACTTCATAATACCAATTATATCCACATGCTGTATTATGTCATACAAATGTCTATCTATACTGTTTGTGAACATTTAAGTGCATACATATTCATAAAAAGACAAAGAAATTTAGTGACAAGGAGGCTAAATAAGTGGATTAAAGAGATACAGATATGTTAAGGGATTCAGTGAGGCTATTATAGCATTTTGTCTTTGTGCGCTGAGATTCATAATATAGAAGTGTAGTGTCTGAAGTGTGAATTAACTTTAACAATAATCAAAATATGGAAATGTGTTTTAAAAATCTGCCTTTGCAAATGGAGAGCATATGTAAAGTATTTTATCACTATAGTATCTCAGTTCTATAGTCTTCTTAGTATAATGGTGTGCTGTCAAGAAGTTGGAATTCATCTCGGGGCAGTGGTAAAAAGAAATATGCATAGAAAATTATAATATAGCCAAAGAGGGTTCCCATTATTGAAGTAAACTTTCAGGAAATCAATAGAGAAATTCTGGACTATAATGACTTACTACAATAGTATAAAAACAGCAGGATAAAGCAAACTTTGTTGTTTGAATATATTCAAGCCTCAGGGCTTCAAAGCTATATTTCATTAGCCATGCTATAGAAGAAAATAAAACAAGGAACATGGAAGTCTCAAACATCCAGTCAAGTAACTAGCTTATTGAGTTACTCTTTTCATTTCACCCAGGGTCCCATACACACAGCGTAAACAAACATCACTCTCTCGCATACAGTTTACTGCCAATCACCTCAACTAGTGGCTTAAGCAGAGCTATCTGCAACACATTCCAAGGCAAACATCATCATCATCAAAACTAACATATAGCATAGAGGGCTATGTAAAATATTATATTAAAATAATACAAAGTCAATAAAGCCACAATTATGATACACAAACAATCACATGTAATATTCCCCGTGGATATTTGACCAAAAGAAAGTAAATGAAAGCACTAGAAATGCGTATTACCAAAGGTACAGAAAATATTTTACAAGTTTTTTTAAAATAGGACTATTACCCAATCCACATTGCTTCCCTGAACATATGCACCCTATTAAAGCTATTTTGATCAGCCTGCTGAGTGAGACCTTTGCTCAGCAAGGAGCATTTTGAATTGTTGATAAATGCTTCTCTCTTCTCAAGGGTGGATTGTTGCAGTTCTTTACTTGCAAGAGTTCCTGACCTTGCTATCTCTAAATGCTGCAGCTCACACCATCACAGGCACTCCATTGTTTTAATACATCACTCCTATTTAAAAATCTTAAACTGCCTTTCCAGAAAAGTTCATATCTTTAAAATTCTGCTATTTAAATGCAAGAAATGTCATATTTCGGTCCAGCATACTTGACAGATTTTTAAATTTTTATTTAAAGAGTTTTCTCTTGCACTCGCTGAACTTTCAGAACTTCTCACTAACATTAGTGGGTTTATCTGACAATCTCCCTAAGGTAGGGAAGTATTATTGTGCCTATGTACAAGGGCATGCAGATCCAGAGAGGTTAGGGTCTATGTTTTCAAAAATATCCCCTCCTATTGAGAGCCTCGGTTTTTGGGTACTCCGCACCTCTTAAAAATTTTGTCTTAGGAGCCTCCAGTGGAACCCCTAACATTACTGGGCACTTTAGAAAATTTGAGCCAAAGTTGACTTATCCACGTTCACACAGGAAATCTGTGGAAAACTAGGGAGTAGAGCTCCTATCTCTTGATTTCTATTCCAATGCCTTAAATACTAGGCCGTCCTTTTTCTTACTACTTTTGCACTCAGCTAGGTCAGAATCATCTGGTTACTTAGGACTAGATTCTATACTCAATTATGCATATGCAAACTATCATTGACTTTAATAGTATCTAAAGAAAGTATTTTTGACAGTAGCCCTAGTTATAACCTTTAGATGTTGGATGTTAGAGTACTCTACATTCCATGGCTACAGACTGACTTCCCAAAGTACCTAAAATGTCCTGTCTGTCCTGGCATTTAACATTTATCATTTATTTTATGCTGTACTCAATCATTTCTATAAAACAAGAATTTCTATCAAGTATTGTATCATGAAACACCTTATAATTTTTATAAAGAATGTTGTATAAGCACATTCATAATATGGATACTATATAACAACAGCTAACTATATATTATAAATCAAAACTATTGAATAAATACATAATATACTGTAGTGATGTATACAATGCAGTACATACAATTTTTGGATCAAAAGGGCTGATTTCATTGGCATTAATTTAGATTTACACTAGTGTAACAGAACAGAATTGGCCCCAGTATACATATCAAATATTCTCCACTAAATCACGTATAGCACATCTACTGATTGGCATTACATTTTAGCTAATTTTTATTTTATTTTAATTTTTTTTGGTCATTTATACTTTGAATATTTTTTCTTTTGCTTTGTATATCGGGCCCTGGCTTGAAATAAATGCAAATAAACATTATTCAGTGCCAGAATTGCCACAGGCAAATACTTTTCTTTCAATGGTCCTGGGAAGTGGTTTGTTAAGCTATTGTTCCCAATTAAAAACTCATGTGTTTGTTCAATACAATATGGGTCGCTGCGCTGAGTGAAAGATTCCCTTGACATGGCAAAACCTCTAATTGTAGCAAGTCTACGCCAAGTATTTTTTAATAAGATGCAGCCGCAGGTTTGATTAGCAGCCACTGGATTTCATGTACAATCAGATAATGATGGTTTTGCTCTTCTCTGCTGAGCAAACATCCTCAGCTTTTAACCAAGTATATATATTATAAAACCTCTATATAAATAACTATGTGCAGCATAACCGTCTTAAATCCATGGTTCATCTCAACTTATCTGACCTTTGACTGTTTAATCTTAGGAGGACCTGTGTAATACCAACTAAAAATAAATGGAATAAAATATTTATTTTGGCAGATATCATACAGATATAGTAGAGGGACATGTGGTGCATGGAAATTTTCTGTCACACATGTAGAGTGCACAGAAAAGGCTCTTGAATACATTTTTGTTTTCCCACTTGTGGGATAGCATCTATTGGATAATGATGATATTAGGACTGAAAAGACACGTGTCATTTTGGAACACAGTTCCAATACTCCTCCAGCTATGCCTGAGGGAAGGTGTTGAAGATTGGTGTTTATTTTATTTAGGAGGGCATCTCAGTTGATGTTTGCCAATACAAGTTGAATAGTTGGGTTTTTTTAATTGTACATATTCACAAAGACCATTATATTGGTGGATTTTTATAAAATGTTAATAAATATATAGTTTTCTGGATACATTTACATGGATGGTCATAATTAATAAATATGAAACCTAGACATTTTAATCTCCATACAAGGTATGTTATTACAACTGTTCTTAAGAGTAATTCAGTGTTTTTATCATGGGAATAAATACAGCACATATTATCCCTTAACAACTATTCAGAACATTTCAACATAATCTCTCATAGAAGGCGTTAAGTAACTGTCCTTCCTCCATATAGTGTTGTAGAAACAGATTTTTATACTCTAGGTTTAGCTTGTTTTGGTCACGCTTTATGTTCTATTCAAAAGCATGGAATGAAATACAAAAGCATGAGGTTAAAAGGAATGGAAATTAAATTTGTTATGAAAGTTCATCTTTATACTGTAGGGGAAATGTAAAATGAACTTGAAATAACTAAATATCAAGATTAAACTGAGGACTGTTGGGGAGAAATACTAGTATATTTCCAGATACTTATCTTTCATAAACAGCAGGAGCAGGTGTTCTCCAGTATTGCCAAAAACATATTTCCCCCTCACGGAAGTATCAAAGGCATAATGATTTATTTTTATATAAGCCACTGTTGTTCTTTCAGTGAACAATGCATGTGCATTTTTGCTTCAAAAAGTATGTCAAAGTGCTAGTCATTATAGAAATTCATCATAAACCTATAGAAACAGTAAATAATATGAGATTCACTTTGATTTCCTTGCTACTGAAACTAAAGCAACTCTTCATTTAACTACATCTTCAGGGACAAAGATGCAGGCAGCACTGGTGCTCACGTTTCTGTCAAATTTCCTTTCATGAAAATCTGAAAATGGTATGTAAAAGGTAATTGAGGGCACCTCAGTCATGCTCTCTGGAACAAAGCTGGGTAGCTTTCTTATTCCAAGCAGTTTTATACTGTAATATTTTGAAAAGAGGCGGAGAAAAAAGTTAGTATACTTACAGACTATAAAATTAGACTTACTGGAACAATAAGTTTCTGCCTTTTATAATAATGAACAGAAAACAACAGAAAACTCTTCACAGTTTTCAGTACTGCTTACTTATAGTATTTGCCATTTATTTTTTCTAATGAAAGTTGATACGGTGCATCATTCTATAATGAAGTTACCTGCACAATTTTCTAGACATCTGAAAGGAATAGTAGCATCTGCCTGTTATAAGCTGCAGTGTGAATTTTTACCAGAAAGGCAAGCAGTGACAGAAAGCACTGCAACTCAGGCACAGTCCTCCTTATCCTTACTCCTTGAGACCAAATATGTTTGAATTGTGCTGCTTTTTATCTAGCTATGTATGTTATACCTCTTTGTGTCAGTCATGAAAATTCACGCGACACCTAGCAAACAAACATCAGTAGACTTCTTAAACATATAGGAAACAACATATCAATGATTAGGGTAAAATAGGCATATATAAAATAGATAAAGTAAACAGATAAAAAGCAAACAACAAATGTACCTGTATTAAATTACCACCAACAAACAAAGCAAAATAAAATGTCTAGGATAGCCATATTATTATGAATAGAGCTCTTACATCCATTATTTGAGGTTACATTCACTGTTACAAAAGCAACAAATTCCTAGAAAACAACTGAAACCTAAATTAAATAAAAATTTGGAGTATATCTGCATATACTCCATGATATGCTATATGCACTCCACATACACAAGTCTAATAGGGACCCTTATGGTTTTTGCAGGCAAAAATGTTAACAGCTACTGAGGCGACAAAGACACACACATAAGGCATATTGTATAGGCCCCTTTGCGATATTTCCTGCTAAGGACCCATCCTCACACTAATTTTGCAGAGTCCTTTTGAGAACTTGAACTTTTCCCACTTTCAAAATAGGAGGAATCCCTTGAGATTTTTTTCCTATTGGAAGGCAGAAATTCTCCCAGATTTCTCATGTCATCACACTAGCCTGGACCCCTAATATGTATAGGACCCCCCTTTGTAACTTTGCTTTCTGGACTAAAATACCTCTGTCTAATGTTCTTCTTTTCCTCTGAGTGCTTTTAACCTTTTAATATGCTGTAAATAAGAAACTTTACTGCGTGTGAAATAATGCACAATATGTTTGACTTGGTAAGTTGTACCGCAACTTAGGTTTACCATTGCCAAACATCTTTTGAGTGCACAGGTTGAGATATCTGCCTGCTTCTACAGTAATTGGCAATTTGAGACAGAAGAAAATTAGCACATGTAGGTTATTTTGCCAAATAGCACTTTCCCGCCCCCTCAATAGACAGGTATGACATATGGCAATGCCCTGTGGAGCTTTTTCCACAAATAAAATCACAGGAATTCCAGCTGACCATGAGCTGCTCAGAGTAAAAGTGGCAGGTTGGGAGAACTAACATTTGAGAATGGTAGCAGAGAGAGAATCTGGGGTCTTAAGGTTTTGTGGCAGCTGGAGGAAAGGAGAGCAATAGGGGACATGGTAGGTTCAACTGGTGGTATGGCAGGTTGTGGGGTAAGAGGACTGGCAGATGGGGCAGAGGAGAAGTATATTTTTTCAAATTCCTAATCATCAAATTTGTGCAGGTCTCTGTACCACCATGAGCCAGTGTACCCTAAGGGATTCACCCCCAGGGAAGAGCAGGAGGTGTTTCCACCACTGCTTTCCCTAAGGGACTATCTTTTGGGGAGAGGTGGTGGAGGGTACAAAGTAATATTCTGGATCAGCTCATCTTCTGGCCCCTGCAGTCACATTCCTCCTAGACCGGTTCTCTGCATTTTTGATGCAGAACTGGCAGCCAGCTAAGCTTTCTGCCTGGGAAAGGAAATGGGCCTTGCACTGTGCCCTGAACATAAAGAAACTCTGGCTTTGTCAGACCAGGGGGTAATGAATTCCATAGTCAATGGACCTCTGCTGAGAATGTGCTGCCACCAGATGTTTAAATCAAGGGATTGTTAGTGCACCAGCTGATCTCAATTGATGTGGTGGTACAGGAGACGCTTTTGGCTCTATTGTTTGATTTGGGCTGTTGGCTCTCTAGCTGGGGGCTGTCATTTTAATAACAGAGAGCATTGTACTTCCCAGTAGGAGGCCCAGTCTTATGATCCAAAGTAGGATGGGAGAATTAAGCTCCTGTTTAATATTTTGTTGTTATATCACATCTCACAAATTGCTCTTTTTAATTCTAAAATCCATGGAACAATCTTGTGCATAAGATTTGTTTGGAGAAGACAGGATTTCCAGTTTGGCAGGTAATTGCTTGGGATCCAGCAACATTTGGGAACTGCTTCAAGTTGACACACATCATGTATTGTCTAAGCATCCAGGTGAATTTTGTAAGGTTACACTTCAGTCTGGCACATTCACCAATGAAACAAAACAAGGAGTTCATATGTAATTTACAAACTCTGAGTGTACAAAATACATAGGTGCTGGAACTAAGGGTCCTGCGAGTGTGGCAGCACCCCCTGGCTTGAAATGGTTTCCATTATATACAGGGTTTACAGTTTGGTTCAATGGCTCTCAGCAGCCTTACTATATACAAATTGTTCCAGCACCCCTGACAAAATATATAGACTTTAGGAGCTCCGCCAAAGATGTGATGTACTATAAAAAGTAAGAGAGGGACACAGAGATTTTGTGTGGTCTAGTGACAATGACCTGGGCTTTCAGGGTCTGCAGCTCCAGGACAGCCCTTCCATGCAGACTGCTCCAGGATCAGGGATCCCAGGCCTGCCATAGGGAGCCTGGAAGCCCTGAGAACTCTGGCTACCAAACTCTGAGGCTCCTAGCTTAGCTGTGGTTCTCAGGGCTTCTAGGGTCTCTGCTGCCTGTCAGTCCTCACAGGGAGCCAGGAGACTAGAAGCCAAAGGAGCCTCAGGGTTTGAGCTCCCAAGGCTCAATTTTGTTTCAACATTTTCTAAACAAACTCTTTTGATTATTTCTAAACAATTTTTCTTAGAATTTTCTTTTTAGTATATATGTCAAATGTCAATGGAATAAAATGAATGACTGTACTGTTTACAACACTTAGCAAACACTATTCAGGAATTAAATGAAAGTACAACCTGTCCAAGAGGGCTTAAACCATAAAAGACATAGGAAACCAGTTTAATTTGTCAAGATGGCAGCCATTAACTCTGAAAGGTTATGCAAATACAGCAGATGGATGATAAAATGCAGGCCACCTCTACTGTGTCAAACATAAATAAACTCTATACGAAACTGACAGATAACAAATTTGTTGTGTAGGAAAGGCAGGTGAGGAAATGCTTCAGTTCCACAACAGCCTGCTTTATCCCCTAGTTGGAATTGTTTTTGGGTAAAGGAACATGTATCATTATTATTTGTAAAATTGCTCCTCTGCCTGTTTCCTAAATAACTAAATTGTACATATCATACTACCTAGGGTTTTCAGAAAACAAAATTCTAAATCTCTTGAAATATTGTATCTTGGTAAAATGGTGGAATATGTGAATTGATAATTATAGATCTCTAAGAAGTAGTAAAAGATAATTTAAGTATAAATTTAGATCTAGGGATGTTAATGGATAACATTCCTGACATGAAAAACCTTTGATTTTAAGACTACATGATGTTGTTGACTTTATGGGAACATTCAAACATTCATTTTCTAAAAATATATATTTTCTGAATCTTTAAGATGACATCAGCAGAGCGCAAAGGTATCTTTCAAGTTTTGACCGCCCCCCCCAGCCCTTTCCTATAGAAGTATTTTAAGTCCTATAATAAACAATTTTGAACCAGACAAACATATAAAACACAATGGGGCACGGATGAGCTTCAGAGCCCGAGCTGCAACTTCAAAGCACTATCTATACAGCTATTCTTAGAATGCTAGCAGGAGCCCACTAGCCCAAGTCTGTGAACCTGGGCTCTGATCCAGCAAAGCATTTAGGCATATGATTTGTCCAATTGAAGTCAATGGGATTACTCATGCTTAAAATTAAGCACACGCTTACATTCTTTGCTGAATCAAGGCCAGACTGCTAAGGACCTTGCAGGATTGAGTCGTTTATTTTCCTCATAGCTCGAAGAACAATGTTTTGGTATCTTTCTAGCCTCCCTTCTTCACCTATTTGTCAGTGTCCACCTTAGGGTCCTCAATCCCCTGTTCTTCTCTCCAAACTCTCTACTGGCAACTTCATCAACTCCCATGCCTTCAACTATTAACACATCTGACAGACTACTAATCTACCTCTCAACCATTGAACTCTTCTCTTTCTGGATTCTCCTCTTCAAGTTTTTCTCTGACTTCTCCTGTTGGATATCCCACCACCATCTGAAACATAACCTTTCTAATAATAAACGTTTCATCTTTCTTTCTGATCCCTCTACTCTGCCTTTCTAGTCTCTTAATACTGAAAACTCCCACTATCCTTCCCACTACGAGATTTGCAACTTTGCTGTAATCTTCAATTCTCCAGTCCCAGTCTCCCACTAGGTGCTGTAGCTTCTCCTGTAATACCACCAAAACCCACCTTTTGACCATGATCCCAATTGCTACAAAACCCTGTCCATCCCTTGTTCACTTCTTTCTTTGGTTAGGAACTCTCCTTTCTAGCCTTCCTTTTTCTCACATCTCTCAACTGCAATCTACCTAATGTGCCAAATACTAAATCATTTTCCTTTCCAGTCAGTCTGAACACATAACCTACCTCTTTAATCCCTTCATTCACTTCCTGTTTTTAATCCTTAATACCTATTTACAAGGTCTTTCACAATCTTGTGCAAGAACCACTGTTTTTGACAAAGTGGGGAACTTGAACTTTGTAAGCAGTCTATTGAAGGAGAAAAGCTGGGTTCCAGAATCCAACAGCACAAACAGGGAAAGTTATCACATTATCCTATTTGCAAAATACTGTATAGAATTCTTCTCATAACCTATTAATACTGGTCTTCTTTATAGGCTACAGACTGGCCAAAAATGCCAGTGGCATGGGGCAATCCTTGTACTTCATGAAGGCACTTCCCATACTTATCAATATGCTTTTTCACAATTAAAATGGTTAAAAATATCTTTTTTGTCACGTTTATCCAGAATAGGCTCTCCCTTTACTCATTCATTCTGCACAGATTTAGCTGGGTAGAGAGGTTTTCCTTATCATCTTAATCTGAGAACTTTCTTATATTATTTCCTACAGTGGGTTGCCATACAGAAGTGTCAGACAGGAGAATGAGCAAATGGCTTATTTTAATAGTAAGTGACTATTCACATAGCTGATTTTCAAATACCCCAGTGAACTCTGGAGCACAAATCTACATTGTGTTTTCAAGGTTGAAAGAGCCAGAGTGGCTGACCAAGGTAGATCCCACTGCTGCAGAATGAAGGCGTGGGTAAGGCAATTGCCCCCTAACAGAGATGAAAAGGGGGATTTGGGTGGAATTAAGACCATCAGACCACCTCCCTAAAGAAGTAACTGCTGTCTAGACAAACATTAAAAACATCATACGGAGACAGCAAACTTCCCCAACCCATCACTACAAAAGACCTACTACAGCAGCAAATGTGAGGCAGGGCTGAGGAAGAATCCTCCCCCTCAACCCTTCCCCCACCCATCTAGTTTCCTCTGGGAGTGGTACGGGAAAATCTTATTGGAATATTTTCACATCTTAAAATATATGCAATCTTGTCAGTCTTATACAGGTAAGTGAAAGTTTGGGGGCATGGGGCCAGGGAAAGGAGTTTCTATTTGTTTGAACATGTTTCCCCATTCCTGCTAAGTTCTTTTTTTTTTTTTTTTTTTTTTAATATATGAAGCTTGAAAAAGATATGGAGCCACAGGAAATGTGTCTCCAAAATTTCACTAATGAACAGGCAGATCTTAAGGCTCTTGCTGCTATTGAACTCATTTATATTTTTTATGAGCTCATGCACTTGTGGGAAGAAAAGAGACAGACTCTCTATTGGCAGATTAACCAGCCCTTTAAGGGTGTCTGCTGTTAATTTTGATTATTCATCTGCACATCTGTCTCTGCCCAGCTGTGACATGAACATAGCTCTTTGCAGCTAACTCCATTTAATCAGAAGCTTTTCTCCACTGAAATCTGTCAGCTTGTTTTGACCTCCTAACAGATCTGAATCTAGCATTACAATCTAGTACAAAGTCAGATCTAGCACTTCCAAGAGCTTGGATAAAGAGAGATCTCCGGTATCTAGCTATCTGGGCCTGGTAGCTGTTGACCCTGGCTGCCACAATCATGACCTCTGATAGTTTCCTTTAGAAAACACGCTTTGGTGGTTTTTAACACCAACCCAGAGACTGACAGAGCTGCAATTCTTCGGGACAACTCACAATGCCAAAATCTGTGATTGGAATAAATACTAAATCCTCTCTCTCCTCAGAAGGTTTTATAGACAAATTCCACTTATCTTCTTATGCAAGATTTATGCCACTTTTCAGAAAATAGATTTTATTGTGCCTTCAACTAGAAAATTATCTTTTATTCTATGTTCTGTCAGTCCTGGGTCATCTGAATTCCAAAGAAACAAGACTCTTGATATATTTAAACATATATATGGTACATTATTGTGCATTTCACTGAAGCGTTGTGGATCCTGTCCTACTTCTGAATCAACTCATTTTAGGTTAATACTGCAGATTTCTCTTGCATTTCACAGAATTGGCAACTAGGAAATGGAATCCGTTGTTGCTTTCTTCCCCTCAGTATTCATAGCTGCTATAAACTCATGCCTATGAAAATAAAAATTATCTATACTCCATATACTATCCACTGCACACATGTATGGGAACCCTGTATGAATACCTGTGCTTCATCTGATTTAGTACCATGTGATGCAGCAGAATCAAGCTATCATCATATCAAATATGTTCTGTTAGTATTTAAATATACTTTTGGATTAACTTCTACATTAATAGCCCTAGGATAGACTGATGATTGCTATTCTTCTCAGCTGAGGAACTTACTGTGAAACATTCACTAGTGGAAGACACTGGAGGACTATCAGCACTGGAGTGATTTAGCCTGCATCTTCACTGCAAAGTTACCAGCCTGAATGAAAGCAGAACCCAAGATGTAACCCAGAATTCCACCTGTGCCAGCTAGCCTGGTTTGAAAGAATCACTGAACTTGAGTAAGAGGTTTTTGTGTGGATGGGAATGTGGGTAAGAGGCAACACCCAAAAGAAAGCATGGGCTAACTCTGCAGTGAAGACATATCTTCAGTGTCTAGGCACTGACAAAGTACAGGGATAATGTTTCTAATTTAAGTGGGCTCCAGGATCACCTCCCTATGGGAAGGTTCCATATTATGCATTTGTCCCCAGACTCGCTTGGAATAATTCTTAGAATCAGATTTCTGGTGTGAATGCTTACTTATGTGTTCAAAATTCTCTAATATTTACTGAAAAATTGCTGTTTCCGTAAGCAATTATGCCAGTAAATTCCCTTGCTAAAATATTTTCAGAAAGCAAACATAAAAGAAGCACACATGGAGCTGAAACAAATTGAATATTAATGGAAATGTTTCTGAAGTATTCACTGACTCTAGTGATAATATATTTCAGATAAGTGCATATTACTCGGAACCTTTTTCTTGAGTAGGTATGTTTTTCTACAGTGTATTTACTTTATTCAGTTGCCATTAGTATGGACTGATGGGATCTAAGTAATAATTCCCCAGAGAGGGAAAGACAAAAGACCTATTTGCTGATTGCTATTTGTAGCAGCATGCTAGTTAAATATTCAGGAGGACTGCCTTGGCTTCTGTGTTTTAGCAGGAATTTTCTGATGGAGAAGTTAGGTCAAGACTGCATAGCACTACTATCTGATCAGATGTTGTATTTGAACTGAGAGCTAGAATTACTGTAGATGTCCCAGAGAGCACTGTTCTGTTATCACAAGATTTCTTTAAAGCATAGTCTAATTTTTCTACAAAGAGACAAGACCCATTAAAACAGAGAGATAGGAGCTGACGTTTATCTAAAGAATCTCTGAAGCAGGAGCCAAGCCAGAGGATCCTTCTGGCCAGAACAAAGAAGCTCATATTTGTTGCCAGTTGTACTGAGTACTGGGAAACATCCATCAGGCTGTAATTGTCATATGCATTTACATGTGGAAAAAACTCGGATTCCTTAGGAAGGTGAGACCAAATTCTATGATATCCACTCCATAGATATCCAAGATGAATATACAGTAACCTCCAAGCTCTGGACCCTTTGAAATATCAGAACAGTCTTTATGAAAATTATAAGACACTGATCTAGCTGAATAGACGAAGATTTCATGTATGATGCTACAAAATGTTGCACTCTAGGAAAAAGAGAGAGAATTCCTTGATTTAGATATTTTTTAAAGAGTTACTTCAGTAACTCAGAAAGCAGTTATTATCTCTGCTTTAGAAGAAAAGGTAAGTGCTTTTTTTCTGGATGTCTTGAGAAAAACAGGTAGACCATTTTCATCTAATGTGTCAAGCATTTAAAGGTTGTTTTGAGAGTTAAAAACTGCCATTCCTGGGATCCCTTGGAGGAGGATTTAGGAGGCTCATTCCATCCTTCTGGTGGCTCACCCTCTGTCCTCCTATCCCACACCAACAGAGTGATGGGCACAAGATTAGGAATGTTATCCTTACTGCGCTGCTGTACAGCTTCAGGGTCAATACACCTGTATTCCCCCTCTGCTATCCACCAAGGGCATCCGCTTTTAGCTTCCGGCTCCCAGCCGTCACCTCTCTTGGGGATGGACCTGCATCTCTCTCCCTCCTGACCAGGAAATCTTCAAAGGCTGCACAGTTCCTTGCCTGTGCTGTGATATTCCCAGCAAGCCAGAATGCCTAAACAGGCCATTTGTACTTTGCTTCCTCTCCAGAGACTGTGAACAGAGTAATTATCAGCAGTTACAAGCTGCCACTAAGCTCTTCTTAAGCAAACACATTTATTCTTAAGGCAAAACCATCAGAGAAGACATATTAAAAACAATAAAAGAACCTACATGCATGCTAAAAAGCTTACCAGAGGTCACCCCAACTCCAACTCTGGGCAGAGGCGCCAACTTCTCCTGGCACCGGTGGGTGCTCGACCCCCACCCCGTCCCTGTCCCTGCCCCGACTCCACCCCCGCCCCACCCCACCCCCTCCCACCCCGGCCCTGACCCTATTCCAATCCCTTTCCCAAAATCCCCACCCCAACTCCGCCCCCTCCCTGCCCCTATTGGACTTCTTCTCCAAATCCCCGCCCCGGCCCCGCCTCTTCCCCTGAGCACGCCGCGTTCCCGCTCCTCCCCCCTCCTTCCCACAGCTTGTTACACCGTGAAACAGCTGTTTCATGGTGGCAAGCGCTGGGAGGAGAAGTGGGGACGCGGCACGCTCAGGGGAGGAGGCAGAGGTGAGCTGGGGCGGGGAGTTTGGTTGCTGGTGGGTGCAGAGCACCCACCAATTTTTCCCCGTGGGTGCTCCAGCCCCAGAGCACCCACGGAGTTGGTGACTCTGGGCTCTAGTAGGTGTAAACCCTTCAAATCCCACAAGTGGGTTTTCCCTCTGGTTTCAAGTTCATGAATATTTCAGATTCAAAAGCAGAACCTAGTGTGGGCAGGTCAGTCTGCTTTTATTAATACAACCTGGAACTTTGATCTCCAACCTCCAGGGACAGGTAATCAGCAGACAATCAACTTCTCAGGGTGCAGCTTCAAAAGGCTGGGTTTTTGCATAACCAGAGGGGGCGGGGAATTTGCATTCACCTCTCCCTAGGTATTTCCCACGAAACCTCCTTCACACTTATTGTCCCAGAAGTCTATTCTTTCTGGCACAATTTCAATATATTCCCTTGAATTCACAGGCCTCATATCACATCTCCATGGTAGCAGGTTACAAATAATCCTGGCCCACAATAATAAATAAACTTTGCATTTAATACAATAAGGTTTTTCAAGGATTTTGCAGGAAATTGCCATATCTGTCACAACTGCTATCTAAAAGGGTCTCAGTGACTCATTAAGGAGTAGCAGCAACTATTCAGGGAGAATTCATTTTCCTAGAACAAGGCTCAGGCTGACATTCTCAGAGGAGACCGAAAGAGATCCAGGATCTGTATGCCACTGGGAAGCAAAGAAAGCTTGATTAAACCATGAATTAACCCTGGAGGCAAAAACTGATTAATCAGAGGCACCTTTTTCCACATGCAGGGAAACATTGCTTTCTTACTCAAGATATTCTTCTGTCAAAATGTCCTGTCTAGTCAGCATGGACTCCAAGGATGAACCAGATGAATAAGCATGAATTGTGAGTTAATTTCCCTTTGAAGGGGCACTTGAAATTCCTATCTCCTGTGGAGATTGCAGGCTTATGGGTTAGTGAAATTTCTTTCCACACCTCCACCAAACTATCTATTATCTATCTCTTAACATTCAATAACTCCCCAGACAGAAAATATGCTCACTGCTAATGAATGTGATGACTCTTTGTCTGGGCAGCAGGAAAAGAGGCCGGGTTTCTACTGCATTTGGGTCATGAGGGAGGGGAAAGGGACATGTAACCTCTACCCCGATATAATGCGACCCGATATAACATGAATTCGGATATAACGTGGTAAAGCAGTGCTCTGGGGGGGCAGGGCTGCGCAGTCTGGCGGATCAAAGCAAGTTCGATATAACGCGGTTTCACCTATAACGCAGTAAGATTTTTTGGCTCCCAAAGACAGCATTATATCGAGGTAGAGGTGTACTTAACTGAGCAGAGCCCAGGGCGGGAAAAGAGGAAATGGCCAAACCGGATAGTGGTGCTCACTCACCACGTGCATGAGGGTATTTATACTGTACCCCTGCATTCTGGAACTCTCTCTCTCTCTGTCACCGATCATCACTGTCTACTGTCCCACCCAGGGGATCAGAGTAGAACTGAGATTTATAATCTGATTTGGGTTTGCGGTAGTTGCATTTTTTTCTTTGAGACTGGAGAGGAATTTTACCCTCACAATCAGGGGAAGGATGAGGTTTTTTTCCCACTTTCCCCACAGTAGGTCAGGGACCCACCCAGTGAGGTAGGTAAGGACGTTAGGTTAAGATGTCACAACTTAGTAGGTGGCAGGCCTTGCAGTACAGGTCTCATTACAGAGGGGATATAGTTAAGAACATAAGAATGGCCATACTGGGTCAGACCAAAGGTCCATCAAGCCCAGTATCCTGTCCTCTTGCAGTGGCCAATGGCAGGTGCCCCAAAGGGAATGAACAGACAGGTTATCATCAAGTGATCCATACCCTGTCACCCAATTCCAGCTTCTGGCAAACAGAAGCTAGGGACACCATTCCTGCACATCCTAGCTAATAGCCATTGATGGACCTATCTTCCATGAATCTATCTATCTTCCTTTTGAACCCCGTTATAGTACTGGCTTTCTCAATACTCTCTGGCAAGGAGTTCCAGAGGTTGACAGTGCGTTGCGTGAAAAAATACTTTCTTGTGTTTGTTTTAAACCTGCTACCTATTAATTTCATTTGGTGGCTCCTTGTTCTTGTATTATGAGAAGGAGTAAATAACACTTCCTTATTTACTTTCTCTGTACCACCCATGATTTTATAGACCTCTATCATATCCCCCCTTAGTCACCTCTTTTCCAAGCTGAAAAGTCCCAATCTTTTTAATCTCTCCTCATACGGAAGCCATTCTATACCCCTAATCATTTTGTTTCCCTTTTCTGAACTTTTTCCAATTCCAATATATCTTGTTTGAGATGGGGCGACCACATCTGCACACAGTATTCAAGGTGTGGGCATACCATGGATTTATATAGAGGCAAGATGATTATTTCTATCTTATTATCTATTCCTTTCTTGATGATTCCCAACATTATGTTCGCTTTTTTGACTGCCGTTGCATATTGAGTGGATGATTTCAGAGGACTATCCACAATGACTCAAAGATCGCTTTCTTGAGTGGTAACAGCTAATTTAGACCCCATCACTGTATATGTATAGTTAGGATTATGTTTTCCAATGTGCATTACTTTGCATTTATCAACATTTGATTTCATCTGCCATTTTGTTGCCCAGTCACCCAGTTTTGTGAGAGCCTTTTGTAGCTCTTCGCAGTCTGCCTGGGACTTAACTATCTTGAGTAGTTTTGTATCATCTACAAATTTTGCCACTTCACTGTTTACCTCTTTTCCCAGATTGTTTATGAATATGTTAAATAGGACTGGGCCCAGTACAGATCCCTGGGGGACACCACTATTTACCTCTCTCCATTCTGAAAACTGACCATTTATTCCTATCCTTTGTTTCCTATCTTTGTTACCAATCCATGAGAGAACCTTCCCTCTTATCTCATGACTGCTTATTTTGCTTAAGAGCCTTTGGTGAGGGACCTTGTCAAAGGCTTTCTGAAAATCTAAATATACTATATCCACTGGATCTCCTTTGTCCACATGCTTGTTGACCCCCTCAACGAATTCTAGTAGATTGGTGAGGCATGATTTCCCTTTACAAAAACCATGTTGACTATTTCCCAACAAATTATGTTCGTCTATGTGTCTGACAATTTTGTTCTTATGATAGTTTCAACCAATTTGCCCGGTACTGAAGTGAGGCTTACTGGCCTGTAGTTACCAGTGTCACCTCTGGAGCCCTTTTTAAAAATTGGTGTCACATTAGCTATCCTCCAGTCATTTGGTACAGAAGCTGATTTAAATGATAGGTTACAGATGACAGTTAGTAATCTTGCAGTTTCACATTTGAGTTCCTTCAGAACTCTTGGGTGAATACCATCAGGTTCTGGAGACTTATTACTGTTTAGTTTATCAATTTGTTCCAAAACCTCCTCTAATGATACCTCAATTTGGGACACTTCCTGAGATCTGTCACCCAAAAAGAATGGCTCAGGTTTGGGAATCTCCCTCACATCCTCAACTGTGAAGACCGATGCAAATAATTCATTTAGTTTCTCCGCAATGGCCTTATCATCTTTGAGTGTTCCTTTAGCATCTCTATCGTCCAGTGGCCCCACTGGTTGTTTAGCAGGCTTTCTGCTTCTGATGTATTTTTAAAAAATGTTGCTATTACTTTTGGAGTCTAGTTCCATGGTAAACAAGAGTTGGAAATGGATTTAGTTCAGAGGTTCTCAAACTGTGGTCCGTGGACCACCTGAGGTCCACGAGCTCCATTCAGGTGGTCCGCGGATAGTTCCCTCTAAGGTCCGTGCCTGGGCGGCTGCACATGAGAGAATAAAGGGCCACCAACCTAATTAGTGGAGCCACACAGGCGTGGCTCCACTAATTAGGTGCCTAGACCCTGGAGAAGATGCACATGTAAGGTGAGGTGGTGGCCTTGGGGGGAATAGGTGGTGGGGGGAAGTGGGGTGAGAATAGGGGTTGGAGGAATTTGAAACGTGCAGGGTTGCGGTGGCCAGAGAAAGAGGCAACTTTCCCCAGCTCCAGGGCTGTGGTTGCCAGGGAGAGATGTCCCTCCTTCCCAGCCCCAGCTTGGGGGCTGCCGCAGTGGGGGAGAGAGGGTGAGACCCCCCTCCTTCCCATCCCCAGCGTGGGGGATGCCATGGCATGGGAGAGAGGGCACATCCATTGCATTAGAAAGGTAAGACTACTGATATTAAAATATGAATTGTGTGCTTTTATTTGTAAAACAAAAGAACTTTTATTATTATTGTTTTTTAATATAGCGCTTTTATCCAAAGTGTTTTACAATATAACAGTACAAACAACATTTGGAAAGATCAGTAAGTGGTCCGCCGAGACCCTCAGCAATTTTTAAGTGGTTCCCCCCCGCCCCCCCCAAAAAATGTTTGAGAACCACTGATTTAGTGGAAAATGTCTCCTAAGAAAGCAGGGAGTTGTGGCTCCTTACATCAGGTACAGCAGAAAGACACCTCCCACTTTTCAAGACCCGCTTAAATCTCATACCAGGAGCTAGCGGAAGGGGTGGGCTGATGGCAGCCCTGCCAAATAGGTGGAAACAATTAAGGAAAGAATGATGACCTGCACTGTATGATTTATTGCCAGATATTCCCAAGAGGTTTGAATAAGCATCCAAATTTTGGAGCCCTTACCTACACCAAACTTTTGATATATACCCATCATTTCATCTAAACGGAATAATGGCTTTGATCCTAGACTTGTGCTTCAGCTTTTTTGCTCCATTCAACAATGCAAAGTGGTTCTAGATCTGGCAGATGAGGCCCACAGATGGCCACCTTGTGTAGAAGGATCATCACGCTGCCACAGCAGCGCTTTGCCATCCTCCTAACTACACAGCCAGCACAGGGGATGTGGTGGAGGCAAAGATGGGTGGGCTCTGGCTTGATAGCATCTAAATGATCCGCAGGTGTTACAAATTCCCCTTGGGACTATTGACAGTGGGTGCAGGTTAGAGCAGCCTGATAGGTCTTGTAACCTATACTGAAGGACTGGTGTGGTGCTGAGTAGCACCAGGAAACATAAAAGCACACAATTCCTCACCTCTGTCAAGCATTGCTCAAGATCAGCTGAGGCTCTAGCCCAGGGTTAATAAATAAAAAGGAATGAAAACTGATATTTTCTAGTAATTTACCCTAATTCAATGAGAGCTACAGTACAAACAAAGTAGTGCTAACCAATAGGTCCTCATTCTGGAAGTCTCACTGAAGTGTACTTTTGTTCTACATTTATGACAAATAAAGTACAAACATGGAACTTAAAAGGAACAATAAATACCAATATCAGGTAATGGCATATGGAAAGGGATCTGGGGGTCATAGTGGACCCAAGCTAAATATGAATCAACTGTGTAATGCTGTTGCAAAAAAAAGCGAACATCATTCTGGGAAGTATTAGCAGGAATGTTGTAAGCAAGACACAAGAAGTAATTCTTCCTCTCTACTCTACTCTGATTAGGTCTCAACTGGAGTATTGTGTCCAGTTCTGGGCGCCACATTTCAGAAAGGATGTGGACAAATTGGAGAGAGTCCAGAGAAGAGCAACAAAAATGATTAAAGGTCTAGAAAACATGACCTATGAGGGAAGATAGAAAAAATTGGGTTTGTTTAGTCTGGAAAAGAGAAGACAGAGGGGACATGATAACAGTTTCAAGTATGTAAAAGGTTGTTACAAGGAGGAGGAGGAAGAAAAATTGTTTTTCTTAGCCTTTGAGGATAGGACAAGAAGCAATGGGCTTAAATTGAAGCAAGGGCGGTTTAGGTTGGACATTAGGAAAAACTTCCTAACTGTCAGGGTGGTTAAGCACTGAAATAAATTGCCCAGAGAGGTTGTGGAATCACCATCATTGGAGATTTTTAAGAGCAGGTTAGACAAACACCTGTCAGGAATGGTCTAGATAATTAGTCCTGCCATGAGTGCAGGAGACTGGACTAGATGACCTCTCGGGGTCCCTTCCAGTCCTATGATTCTATGACTGGCATTAAAAAGATATTCAGTTTGTAAAGAAATGTCACTTATACCATACCTGCTCAGGATTATTATTATGTGAACAACAATACTTTCATCAGGCCTTAAAAACAAGTTGCTGAACTATGCCTCTCTAAGGGTTTCTGCTTTAATATGAGCTGATAAGACCCTCCACCTCTCTCCCACCACCTGCATATGAAAAAATCTAAAGTGACCAAAGCTATATGTGTTTTTGTTTTGATCACACAACATATCAGGAGAGAGCTCTTGGAGATACAGCTATCCTACATTTTTCACACGTGCACGCCATTTTTTAAAAATTAGAACAATCATTTTTCATTTAATTCATTTAAAACAATTCTAGCTCAGAAATCAAGAATGACTATGTGAAAATGGTGTAATTTAAACCTCACCATAAAAGAAGATGATATTCTTCTGTTAGAGGGTTCATTAATAACACTAACATAACTGAACACTTCCAAACTAAACAACAAGAAAGCTAATTTTATTCTAATAATTAAGGTTAGTCATAATAATAACAATATCTTAATTTCTAAGTTCTCTTATAATATCCCATTTGCTTCTATTCAAAACAGAAGAAGTCAATATTGTTGCATTTTAAAATGTGATTTTAAATTTGCTATGCTCTAAGGGGACAAAATCTATTAACTTTAAAATATGAGCTGCTATAAAAATTACATGTAAAAATACTTTTGATGTTAAAGTACTAATTAGAATTTTTTGTTCAAATGCTAGTTGTCCGTTCCCATTAATTTGGACAAAACATACTGTAACAAAATAGTAAAACCACTATATCACTACCACAATTATATTATTTTTGGTATCTACAATGAAGTACAGAAAGAATACTGCTGTGTGCTGAACAAGAAAAAAAAGTGGGGAGGGATGGAGGAGGGAACCTGGGAGAAATAGTGTAATTAGTATATTTAGAATTCTCTTAATTCATTTTATTTGCAAGCAAAGTTGGAACCATGGTGTGTCACTAGTGTTCAAGCAGAAGTATCCATGGAAATGAATGCTAAGTTCTGCTTAAAATTCAGCAGCCTGGTCTATCTTTTGATAAAACAATTTCTGACCAAAATTCAAGTCAGTATAATATGAACTAGGACAAACAAATCTACACACAACAGTCTAAAGTAACGTAAAATAATCACACAATTATGTTGGTTTAACAAATGCTATTTCCTTGTTTAGAATTATAGATCTTATTTCAATAGACTGGATGTTTTTAGATTTTCTTGGTATATTTGAACTAAAGTTCGCAGATTGTTTTATCTCAGCACATATTCTAGTTGCCTTTTTGTTTTTGACTTGCCACAGCACCATCATATGAGAGTCAATGACAATCAATATTTATTCTGCTCTTGCAAACCTCTATGCTTCATCCCAAACTTCAGTTTACCTTGGGTTGTTTACCATGGATGCCCACAGCAACATTTACTGGTTATGATGAACAGTGTTCGTATTTCCCCAAAGCAATCCCGAAATGCTGAACATTTTCCATCAGACTCCTGAGCAACTCAAAATAGTAAGGTTCCTCAAATCCCCCTCTTCAGATTTTCCCTTCCCCAAGGGAGCAATCACTGAGAAAAGCAACTATAGTTCTATTAAGGTACAGAAACTTGCTGCTTCCCAGGGATGTGCTTCTCTAGCAGTGGGAATCAGCTTGCATTACTTCATAGCAGTAGGCTCTGCATGCTTAGTTCTTTAGTATATAAAGTCACTTCATCAGTTCAATTCTTTGTTTCCTCTTTTTTTACCTCCAAAGTAACTCTAAACTACTTTAAAACACCTTAATTACAGAAATGATTCAACCAGCACTGCTGCAAACTGTGGAAATGTAAAAGCTGTTAAAAATGTATTAAATGTTGTCCATGCCACAAGGGTACTAGTGTAAAATGACCTTAAGTTTAAAGGCTCCCTATGAAGGCAGAACAGTAATCTGCTCTGCTTCTCCTAATGAATAACAAATGGGCCTTCACAATTCATTTACTTCAGTACAAGCTGCCATTACAAGTCGTTTTGTTTTTTTTAAACTTTGCAGTAATGTATCATCTTGCCTGACTATATGTCATTTTTAGAAGGTCACCAAAGGTATGTAACTCCACTTCTTTCTTTCTTTTTTCTAAGATATGACAAACTTTGACAAAGTGCTGACCAGCTTGTTCTGATATACTATATCATACATCTTGAACTCATACAAAAATACTTCCTGTTTTGTAAAGGAAGTTGGGAAAATACTATATTCTTCAACATGACTTTGTGTTATCAAATGAATAACTAAAATATGACAAATGAAAGACTAAAATTAAGACTTTTAGTTTTCTATTTATTTATTGTTGATATTTGTTGTACCCTAAAATTTAATTTCAAACTGCATGTTCAAAAGTTAATTAAAAGACCACTCCTATTTATCATTATTTCACAGGTATTTGGAAACACGTATTACGTTGCTATGGACAATTAGCCTTTTATCCAATTTTACTTGATAGTTTAACTCTCCCACCCTAAGGTTTTAATTATCCCCTCCACCCGCGTGCTTAGCCCTCAATTCATGCAGCTGGAAATCTGCCTCAGCGATGTTATAACCTTGTTAATGTAACAAAAGAGGAGTTTACTTAAAACTGTACTGACTATGGACTTAAGCCAAATTTACTTGAAAGAGGAAAGAGACTGTCAAAAATCCTATAGTAAACACAGAAAAGCAGTTCTTTCATAACCTTCACCTTAATTCATATAGACAAGCAATTTACATGTAAGTGGATTCATATGGCCTGCAAGGGGCCTCTTCTCTTGAGCTGGACTATTCTTTGTACCCTGCCCCCACCTTAAAAAAAATGAAACAGCTCACTTTACTGAAATGGCAGAGGATGTGCAATCTTTTTAATCACAATAAAACATAATTAAGATAAACATTTATAAAGCTAGTCAGCATCAATAAAGACAGCATGAATTTCACAGAGCCATTTTCAACTTCAGTTGGTCCTCTGTCAAATACATATTTTAAATTCAATAGAGGTTTTTATGTGAAGAGTGTAAAGTTGCACTTCTAATGAGGTAATAGTTACATTAGTCTTAAGTGGAAGTTGCTTATCAAATATTGATATCCCCCATTCATTTAGTTGCCAAATTACAGTAGGGATTTCCTAACTTCATCTGTTAATTAGATTCATTGTAGGATATACCCTAACAAAAGCTTACATTAGACCAAACAAAACATTATTATATGAAAGTGTTGAAGGGAAATCTTGCTAAGAGAGCAAAAAATATAAACCATATTTCTTAATAGAACTGTGGAAACACTATAGGCATTTTTCAATCTGATTGGATCCCTAGTTTTTTATTTTTTGAGGGGGGGAAGGGATTTGGAGGGGGGACTGATTTCCCACAAAAACATAAAATAATTAGTGTTTTTGTTTCAGCAGTTTTGCATACTGAAAGTTTAAATATTTTTGAACAGGTAAAAAGTCTTTCTTTAAGCTCACAAATGTTCGAGTATTTTCTGCTCTGCTAAGAGGGTATTAGTTTGCTGGATGTCAAATGAAGATCTACTACAGTGCATAGGTTTCTATTTTTTGGATGCTATTGTAATCCATGTCTACTTTTATGCTACTGAATCACACCGCATTTCCAACACCAACTCTGCTCTAAACTCCACAGACATGCACATCGCTCATTTGCAGACAGACCACACAGAAGACTAAAAGAGACGATCGCAGACTACCTGCCTCTTGGGTTAGCCATAAAAGACCAGAATAAGGCTATTCAGTTACTAAAAATAATTGTAATTGAAAAATACTTTATAAAACATGGTAATATTCCAAAATGTTAGATAATCAAAAAATTACATAATTTGGAGCCATTTTTAGTGTCTGCTGGGAGGCTTTTGAGACCTCCACTCAGGGCTCAGAGCATTATTATTATTAATTATATTATTATTATTGATTTGTATTATGGTAACACCTAGGAGTCTTGCTTTAAGCAGGGGGTTGGACTAGATGACCTTCTGAGGTCCCTTTTAACCCTGATATTCTATTATTCTAAGTCATGGACCAGGACCCCACTATGCTAACAAGCAGCAGGAGGGACTAGCTACCCCAGCACATACTTATAGTTTCAGACAGGATCGTACTTGGGGAAGCTAGCTCTTCCTAGCTACAGTTCTATTTTTAGCACACTACCTCAATCAGAACTAGCACGGGTATGTCTCCTCAAAATAGAATTTACACATTCCAGCTCTAATGTAGATATTCCCAGACATAACTACTACCAGAGCATTCAAGGGTACTCATGGATTATCAAGTGGGACCACTATAGATTGATGTGGTAACATTCCTCTATCTATGGTTGAATGCCTTTTCTCTGAAGCATTCCCAATCTGGTAGATGTGAAAAACTAAGTTTATGGACCACTTACATTGATGTAAATTCAGAGTAACTTCACTGAAAACCATGGAATTATTCTGGATCTATACCTACTTAATACAGTATAATTTGGCCCCATGTCTCAAATCAGGCCCCACTTTATTTTTGTACTGTCAGAAGACTCCCAAGCAAGCTAAGGTCCTTACTCTGTGAACACTTAAACACATGTATAATTTTATTCAAGGATCAGGGATTAAATTATATATATACACACACACACCTTTGTAAAAACATTGCATCAACAGGCATACATTTTACAAAGGAAAAAACAAGAAAAAATGTCTGTCAAATGGGAATATATTGATAAGCAAGAATTTTTTTTTCATTTTAAGCTTAAATGTTTCAACTCTTTACCATATACTGTGAATGTGAATTCTTTCAGGAAAATATAAAATGGTTAAGAGAAAAATACCTTGTATCAAATGACTTTTAAATTAAAGTGCAATAATAAAATAATAGTAAAATATTACTTTTGTATAGGAACATAATGTCAACATTCCAGTGAGGTAGGAAATATTATTACTTCAGTTTTACAGTTGGGAAATTGAGACACACAAGTTAAGGCCTAAATTTTCAGAGGCACCCTCTAATTGTAAGTACTGCAATTTCTGGTTGGTCAAACTGAAACACACAGGACTTACATTTTAGTGATGATGAGTACCAACAACCCTAATTGGATCCAGTAAGAGGAAGGATGCTCAGCACCATGAAAAATCACGTCTCAAGGTGACAACCCCAAAGTAGTGGACATGTGTGAAAACGTAGGGCTAAGTGACTTGCCAAATGTCCCACTGGATGTCTGTGGTAAGGCCAGGAATAGAAGCAAAGTCTCCTGACCCCCAGTCTTGCATTTGTTACATACACAGCTTGGTGGCAGAGACACAAGGGAGCAAGGTTTAGAAGTGTCTTTTTCAGGTCTTTTCTTCTTCGGCCAGTGGAAGTCAGTCAGGCAAGGCAGAACCAGACTTACAGTTGGATCCATAGATATAGGAGAGATTTATGTTCTCTCAAACTGCCCAATTGCTAGTGAACACCTGGTTAGGTGTGTTTCTCCAAAGTGTTCAAAGCAACAGAGTGAAACTGAGTAAAATCTAATGCCTGGCCTGTTGCTAGTCTGTAGAAGCACAATTAAGCCTGTAATGACACAGGTAAATTATTTATGAAACAGACAGTGAGTTAGGTATTGCAAGTATCAAGACTAGCTTTGGTTCTATGATCCACAAGGAGGGGGTGGGGGTGAAATATTTTAGCTTTTACATAACACAGCACCTACCTATACTATCTCTTAGGGGCTTACATGTATTTCCTACCCATTAGAGCTGCCTGTGGGGCGTTGAAGAACAAGGGGATAACAGATGATAAACTTCATGATTGCCTCCACTTGACTAATCCACAAAGATTAGTCACCTGCCCTCTTGACTGGAAGATGAGCACTGTATAGTTAGTCACTGAAAGAAAATGAAGTTAATTGAAAGGAGCATACTCTAGGAGTTCAGGGATCATAAGAATAAGCACTAGAAATTAGAAGGACATGGGTATTAGGTTGATCTTCAGGAGCTTGTGTGGACTGGTTTTGATCAGGGTCAAGTGCAACAAGGATAAATGTATGCATGTTTGAGGTGGGGGATTCTAATCACAAAAAGTCTTTTTAGATTTTTAATTTAGGCCAATGAGTCATAGCTGTCCTTAGTAACTATGCATTTACAAAACCAAAACTTGGTGTACACTGAGAAAGAACAATATTTATTCTAATAAAGGAAGAATGTCTTTCACTTTCTTGTTAACTTAAAATACTTTTAAAAGAACAGTAGTAAATATTAAGATGCAGCATAATAAAATTAAGTATCAATTAAGAAATAAGAATCATGCTAACTCTTATAAAATGCTAGAATATTCACCAGCAACGGTCCAAAATACATCAGCTTTCAACAGTGATTCTGCATGGTTCTGGACCATCACTAATATCATATTTTTAATAAGGGGAAAGCACATCTGTATAGGAATAGAACATGGTGATATTAAAAATGTGCTCCAAACTTGACTGTCACTTTGTAAAATGGTGAGTGTCAAGGTTAGTAATGGCTCATTATGGGTAGCATTTAAATAGGTCCCTTTAAGTCCCCTTTCTCCTTCCTAGCCTTTCTGATTGGGAGATTTCTTGCCCCTCTCCCTAAAAGAGGAAAAGGTCCTTTGCCTTCATACATCTATGTCAGCTGGCTTCTCTTCTCATCAGGATCATATGCCATGTCCATCACAGTGGCACCTGAGCATCATCCAGTAGTGCATTAAGTGATGTGAGCAGCAATGTTACAGGCAATCCTTTCCTTTTTTCTCTCTCTTTTCTTCTACACAGGGAGAAAATTGTGTGTATATTTATTTTATTATTAAGACCAAGGTTGAGGAAGTGCACTCTACAGTTGAAACAGTAGTGCTGAGATTTGTGGTTGTTCTTAGTTTTTGAATTAGTCTGTTCCACAGTCTTGAGATGGCCCCAAAGAAATGCTGGCAGTCTAGGGTTGTTGTTTTTATTTTCTTTCCCATCTCCACAATTAAAGTAGGATTCTGTGGATGCCCTCTTCTCCCTCAAGACAGCCATCCAGAGCACTATTAGGTTGCCCCTTGCTGCTGTCTGGAGGGAGCCCTGTGGGTCCTCTTCTCTGATTCCTGGTTTGGAGTCCCTAAACAAATATTAGAGGTGGCTGGTCAACTAAGGTCCTTAAAGCAGTCAGAGATGACCAATGGAGTATTCTCTCTCTGCAGAGAAACTTTCCACTGGCATAATCCTCCAGTGGTAGAAGTGGCTATGCCACCTCTTATGCCAACTGTACATAAATTAAGACTGAGCCCATGCTATCCCTCCTAACTTGTGCTAGGCCCAGGCAGCTCAGGATCAGGATAAGCGGGATAAAGTGGAAAATCAGGGCCTTACCAAAGTAGCATAAATACCCTTTAAAGATTAAATGCCATTGAGATCAAGGTGATGCAGTTGTGGGTTTTTTTATGGACTTTTAATACTTTAGAGACCTAAATTCAACACAAATCATAAACTAATAGGATTTGGATGATTTCATCCTAGTTCCTACTACAAATGGTCATCACACAACTCACCATAATTTGGCAACTGCTGCTCAAGAGAGGTGTTTATCAGTTAAAAATGGTGTGCCTTAGCACAGTTGTGTGGGAGTAGTTTTCATACTGACTACATATGCAACTTAAAATTCAAACCTCACACCACTCTTTTGTATTACAAACCATATTACAGACAAGTATTTTGCTTTTTCTAAAAAAAAAAAAAAAAGGCTGATGATCTGTTAGCAGTTTAAATGAATTCATCTTGAGAAATATACAGAAATATTCTAGGTGTGCTATTTTCTGCACTTACACTGTTTCCATGTTATTTTCTGATTTGCTAAGTAAAGGAAATGCAAGTATTCATTCAGATAAAAATAGATGATTGACAGATTTCATCTGACTTGTCAAGAATATTATTAAAATCTTTCCCTAGCATGCACACTATTTTTGACATTGTGTAACATCATGTTATATTCTGCATTTATTTGAAATAAATGTCTTATATGAAATTTTACAATATATAGTATAATATATATTTCTAATGTTTTTTTTAATTCTGTTTATACAATACTAATTCATAAGCAGTCAATTTAGTTTATATGACATGAACCCTTTAGCTTTTTTGGTTCTCTAACTTCAAAAATTCAAGTTTTCACTAAGTCCAAAGCCATACTGCTGGCGAGGCCATCATCTTTTAATTCCTATTATTAAATTGTCATGTTCTACATCTCAAATATGCAAGATTTTTGTTGGAAGAAGCAAAAAACTGACCCACTCTATTCTGAAGGCCTAAAATACAGACACATCTGCTAGGATCATAACCAGTTTGTTGGCTGAGGTTAGCAATATGGGAACTTGCAGTTGATCAGTGCTGCCCTAGGTGTCACTGAGGCCTCTGAGAATTACACTAAGAGGGTTACAGTAGACAAGGGTGTAATTCTGTCAGTTTACCAAACAAACAAAAAACCAAAAACCTAAAAACAGAAGTGTAGCTTTTCTTTCAGTTTCCCATGCCCTCATTGCTATCTTTGAAACCACTTGTTCTTCTGATATTAGAGGGGTAGCCGTGTTAGTCTGAATCTGTAAAAAGCAACAGAGGGTCCTGTGGCACCTTTAAGACTAACAGAAGTATTGGGAGCATAAGCTTTCGTGGGTAAGAACCTCACTTCTGCCTCAGGAGATTTCCATTACTTGCATCTGAAGAAGTGAGGTTCTTACCCACGAAAGCTTATGCTCCCAATACTTCTGTTAGTCTTAAAGGTGCCACAGGACCCTCTGTTGCTTTGTTCTTCTGACTATGGCATCAGAAATGGATGCCATCACATTCTCTCATTGGCTACAGTTCAGTACAAATATCCTATTTCATCATTTTGATCATTCCTATTTCCTCAGTTAATAAAATTATAAGAAAGCATATTTTAGATTATCTTAAAAACTAAGGCACAGTTTGGCTGAGATCAGTCCTGGAGGAGTATAGCTTTCTTCCTGTGGAATTATTTTTTTGATAAAATGATTGTATTTTTATTATTTTCATATTTTAAAACTAAGGTTATGCAATGGAAACTTTAAAAAAGTTGTTATTACAGTTTTCAATATAAAATATTTTAATTTTCATTTACAAAGTAAAACTAAGGCAAACTCCAAAATCACTTAACTTTAGTTTAAATTAAAACATTTCCAAAGAAAATTAAGTAGTACTTCTAAACCTCAGTATCCCTTGAGATAATCCAGATCCAAATTTTCATGATTTAGATCTGTAAGTCCATCTTCTTTTTATAAGGACAACTTTTTAACGATATATACTAATTCATAATTAGTGTATAATACAAATTATTTTGTATAGTGTTATTCATACTAAAGGATTATGAACATTGAACATGGAGATAGCCTGCACTAAAGAAGCACTTTAATTTGGCTTAGAATAGATATTTTGCCAAATTCTAGGCAAAATTTTGATATTTGGTCTTGGCTGAATCATTTTTCAAATACCTAGTCAAAGCTCAATAATTAGAAGGCAGCATTAGTCCCCCATCTACTGTACTGGATGCAAAAAACCTTGCCTGTTTCTCTTTCCTTCTTCCTTATGGATATTTCAAATATCAGCCACAACTACTCAGGGAAAACAGGAGTGATTTTTAGGCAACGCTGGTCCTTTCCGATTCTGCACCACCACCCACAGTACTAGCCACTTAGTGTCATACCTTTCCTGGAGTCAGCTAATGTAACACCCTCACCATTGCCTTCCTGCCTCTATATCCCTAAGCACCATTCCTTCTCACTGTTGTTCCTCTTCAACAGCCTCCCCCAGTACCTAAACCCTGCACCCACTCAGGAGTGAATTTGGGAACCTTGAATACTGGAAATCTGAGGTGTGCCAGTGCCACGGGCTAATCTGACAAATTAAAACCCACTCAAATAAAGCAAGTTTGCAAATTCAAAAGAAAAGCTTTGCAAGGTATGCATGTCACTCCTGGGAGACTATAAGAAAAAGAACAGTGAGACAACGGAAGAAACATAGGGTGAAAAGGGGATTAAAGAACAAGCAGAGTGATAAACCCAAAGAGGATGAAAATGCATAAAACAGGCTCCCCTTTGGGTATAACATTGTTTTTAAAACTTGATTATTCTTGAAAATATAATGGTTTAAAATTACAAGAGAAGGGTTTGCAGACTTCAGTACCTTGTAAACTCAAAAAGTAGTTTATGCCGTTCTTAAAACCTAAAACTTTGTGAGTTTCTCCAGTCCCTAGGGAGAGCACTTGTTTCAATCCTCACTCTTGCAATCTGTACTTTAAAACTATTGCTACTTGTATCATCATGCAAACTCTCTTATTTTCTGTAGGTCAACAGCACAAGCAAAAGGGCATTTGGAGTTACGGTCTTTAACCTCTCCAGCATGCATTACTTGACTTCATGTAACAGGTTCTTGAAAAGAGATTTGAAAAATCATCAAGTTATTAACTAGGTGCAGTCAGCCTGTTCAGCCCATGATGGGAGTGTGGGAGAGAGCTTTACTGCCAACCATGGAGAGAAAATAAATATTTTAGGAGCATAGAAAACCTGATTGAAAAATAAAGGTCAAAGAGACAAAGGGAATGTCCTTGGAAGATTTTATATTGGAATCTGTACCAAAAAAGCCCTGTGAAGATTTCTGAGAGTGGGAGTGATTTGTTCCCATTTCAGAATAAACATAAGACAAGCTGCCACGTGATGGAAAAATTGTAGTTTCTATTGTTTGGACACAGTGAAGCTATGAAGAAGGGAATTACATGGCAGGTTTTGTTGTTGTTGTTTTGTTTTACACTTTTACTGACAAGGAAATAGAGAAGGAACAAATGGGCAATATTCCATACATTAAAACTAGAGAGGTGATCACAGGAATGTGGAAAAATAAAGATAGGGGTGATAAAAGCGAAAGCAGCAGCTGCATCCCCTTCCCTACCAGATTCTGCAGAAGACCCCACACTCATCTGTTTCAGTGTGCAAGGTTGGGGTGGTATGTGGCTGGGCACATTCAGAGCTGGGGGTTTGTCACTTCATGCAGCAGCATCACCCCAAAACCCTTAACAATTCTTTGTGGATTTTCCAACAGAAATCATCACTTAAGCATGAATCCTCTTCGTTTTTAAGATCCACATTTCCTACTGCCCGAAACTGACTGAGGTAGGGTATAAGAGTACATAAGGGTATGCCTGGAGACATGGCAACATGATCTCTAACAATAATATGCTGCGAGGAGGTAGGAACTCAGAAAATAACATACAGGGACAGCCCTTCCATACACATTCCCTTCCTGCCTTGCAGATGCCTTGAAAATACACCCGGATCACTAGTCTGTCTCACAATTGGAGGGCCATGCCCATGGTGGAATAGAAAACCCTCTGGCTGGAAGGGATGGTACCTCAGGAACCTTGCAAGTTACAACTTGCTGTTTCCAAGTAACATGCCCTGTGCAAGGAAGATGATGATGTAAAACAAGATAAGTTTAATCTAGTTACAACTACAGCCCTGTAACACAGCATCTTACAATGTAAAAATGATGAGCAATACAGTACAGAAAAAAAATCTCTTTCCCACACCTGTTTGAAGGGGATCTTTCCCCTAGAACTCAAACTTGTATATTTCATATTTAGAGAGCTGACATTTGGCCACTCCCCCAATTATGAATTGTCCAGATTCAGCAGCTGTTACCATTCTTTTTCTAATTGGCTGGGTATGACTGGTTGAATTCCATGTAGATCAAAAGGATTAGAACGTATCCTTTGTAATTGCACACTGTATGCAGTTGAACCATTGTCATTCGGTTTATTGTGTGAAGGCCATATCATTAGTGAAAAAAGCACTGCAGCCATTCCCTGGTGAAAAGGAAAACTGTGTTTTTGGTCTGTACACTCCAAGCACAAAAGTGTAAGGGCTGCTACTGTCCTCAGCTGCTGTAAAGGGAACACAAGACATGACAGCGGCTCCTTCGACCTTCTCTGCCCTGGAAATACCCAGACAAAGACCGGGCACTGTATTGCCCCTTTTTTCATATTCGGAAGATTGCCTGAATTGGTCTAATGACATTCCAATGCCAAGTTCCGTCACGTTATGAAAACAAATTATAACTATAACCTACAGAACAAATTATAGGAGGAGATGGTACACTTTCTTCCTTGTGGGAATGAACAACCAAATGTCACAGATTTTGTCAAATAAAGCCATGGAGAAACCATAGTATTTCACCCTAAAAGCACTATTGTTGGGCTCTCATCTAAACAGACATGTGGTGATAGGCATGTGTCTTTAAATGACTAAAGCAGTTTGCCAAGTAAATAGTTCACTCACACTATTCTCACAGAGAGAAGCATTTTATTGCCCTCTGCCCCTTTAGAGTTTTTCTTTTTTAAACCTCTCTTCATTTTGGTCAAGCAAACTTCTGTTCCAGAGAACAAAGCCTTCATTTGGATTCCTCTAATCTTTATGGTGTTTGCAAGGTGGTGTCAAAAAAGTTAGTCAAGGCATGCTGAGCTACAGGTCTGTGGGGCAAAAAGCTGTCACAGGAGACTTTCCACCCACCTTAGAAAGAGACCACATTACCATTCTAACTACTTCCTATGGAAGTCACAGTTGTATCAACATCCTGCTGTTTTGTTTGTATTTAACTTGGGATATGACTCTCTATACTCTCAGCATGAATCCTACAATTAAATGGAAACAGTCCACAGGTTACAAAAAACAGCCTACAAGTTCACTTTTCAAAAGGTATATTTTTAAAGACTATCAATTTGTTGCCTATTTACTGATCGTTATAGTATATACAATTATAGCTCATACAAAATAATGTAAAATGTTAGTTTATGAAAACGCTTTTTCTCCACAACTATAGATTAGCAAAGTATCTAATGCATATTCAAATCAATAGCTGATGACTGCTTAAATAATAAATAATTCACGTCATAGGGAAACTATTAAAACTATCTTTCCCAAAATATAGGTTGACATTTATAGTGCTTTGTGCTAGGACTGAGCAAACTATTTAGAGAAAATTGTTAATATGCATCCTATTTTCAGAAGAGTAGACTAGAAAAATCTGATCCTGGTATTTTTGTGTAGATTTGGAGTTTATCCAAACAGTATAGGGAATCACATAATAGCATACATCCAGTCCTATTTATTCTACAATTATCCTCAAGGCACTGCTTGAAACTAATTCAGTGATATATCAATATTTTTACAGGAACATCCACAAACATCTTCCAGGTACCACGGGTACCTCTGCAGAGAGAGATGCAGGTAAGGGACTGTATTATTCATTTGTTTTCCTCCTTGAACAAGCACAGTGTTGCAAACTATAACAAATGAAGGAGGCAGCATCACTTCACAAATACACTTATATTAACGAGACATCATTAGCTTAAATTTTGTCAGTTTTAAAAAGTACTTTCAGGGACTAAACCTACCCCTAAGTCACCTTGCTAATCTTTTCTATTTTGTTCAAGTGCTTGTCTCTCCCCTATTGCTGCATGAATGACCCACACAAACAAAAGGGGAAACTAAATAACTTGCTGACTACACACAATGACTTAACCAGCAAAGATAAGGAACGACAGAGAACTTCACAGTACTGAGAGTCCCTCCCCAATACAATCCCTCAAAGAGGTCCCTATGAGTATATGCTGCCTCCTTCCCTCCTATATCTTTGCCATCAACAAGGCCCTAGAAACACTTCCTTCCCCCACCAAATTACCCAAATGAGACTGTCCCCCTCAGCTCCACCTGGATCCATCCAAGGTCTCCCCCACCAAAAAACAAAAACCCTTTCCCTTTGAAGGGCAAGCAGGGAGAGAGCTGAGCAACTTCAGAGATCAGCCTCCTGCCTGAGACTGGCCTCTAGTGGCAACTGCAGCCGCCTCTTCCTTGCTTTGCAGATCAGCTCAATCATTGATTGGTGGGGAGAAAAGTGTTCAGCTCTGCTGCAATATGCAGCAGCCTCAGATTTTCTCTCCCCACCTCCCCCCCCCCCCCCCCCCGCTCTGCTTCTTCATTTTCTCTTCTGTCCTCCCCCTTCCTTTCCTTTCAGGTGAGGCTGAAAGTTTGGTGGGAAATAAAACATGGGAGTGTTCCCCTCCCCCCCCCCCCTAAAATTGCAAACATGACAATACACAGGTGCTGCCAAAAGCACAAAGAAAACATACTGAAAAACGAGACAAGTAATGTTTTATTTCCTATTCTCTTTCAGTTATAATAACCACAAGTGTTCCTATAACAATGGAAGCGATTTTTAAGTTGGTGGTATCAACCACTCATTGGAGAATCTTATGAAAAAATGAACAGATTTTGTGGATAGCACATCACAGTGTTCTGCTTGTGCTATTCAATGGGGGGAAGGATCATTTTATAGGGACCCCAAAGTATCTTCCCTTTATGAACAAGCCGTCTACTTGGTACAATCTGGCCCGTTCTAAAGGGCGACATAGTTCTTCAAAAATATTTTTTTCCTGAGTATCAGGATTAAGTCATCTCCAGCTGGACTGCTTTAGCAGTACCTATAGGGTACCTACCTCTACACTTCAGCTGGGAGCTGCTTCTCAGTGCAGACAGACCGACATGCAGGAGCTCTGCTCAAGCTAGCATGCTAAAAAATACTAGTGCAGTCAGGATAGAAGAGGTGGCATCTTGGGTGAATCGCCTGGGCAATCCCACCCAGACTCCCTAGGTACATACTCAGCTAACCCAACCCATCGCCTCTGCCATCCTGGTTAAACTGCTATTTTTAGCACCATAGCTCAAATAGAGCTAGTGTGTGTCTATCTACCTGTGCTGGGAATCACACTCCCAGCTGCAGTGTAGACATACCCATAGTGATGGTATGCAGTATCAGAGGCAAGGAAATTACCCAACTTTCCTTTCAAATTGCTGGCAGGAATTTTGTCCCGGGTTTACTAAGAGTCCCCTCCAATACATCACTGGACTGACCAGATGCTTAAAAGAAAAATTCAGTGCATAATATTAACGTCTCAAAAAGTATGGATGCACTGATCTTCAAGTCAAAACAGTGATGTTCAGTTTCTGTATAATGCGTGGAACTGAACCTGTGAACACTTATTACCAAGTGTAGTGCTTACCATCCTCATCTTCATTGACTTGATTAGAACTGCAAAGGAGTCAGTTTTTGAGATCCTAATTTTAATCATAGCATTCTGCAAGAAGTCAATTCACGGATTTGTTTTTAAAGCAAAAATATCAGTCAGTTTAGCTGTTAAGGAATTTTGTTAATGTTCAATAGTTGCGGTTTGGAATTTTTATATATAGAATTAAAAAATGGAACTAACAGGAAGTGTGCCGATTATCACTCTGCCATCTTACTTTGTGTGATATATCCATTCCCCCGCTCTTCATCTGTCTTCGTCTTTATAGACTGTGAGCTCTTCAGGGCAAGAATAGTATCTTCCTCAGTGTAAGATAATACTGACACTGTTAGGAAGATAATAGTGACCCTATCCACACATTGAAACCCACTCCACATGAGGAAAGTATATTGGTTTCATATGCACAGATAGCACAGCAGTTTTCATACATTGCATATGTGAACTATTATATACATATGAGCCGTTTTTCTATTAATTAATATATTCAGACTACATGTGATTCCATATAAGTCCAATATATAAAATATGAGCTATTTGCAATTAAGTGAAATATATTTTTGTTCCATGTGGGCCTATGAAAAGTGCTTGGCAGCAACCTCCATCTGAGACTGAATGGAAGCACTGCTTCTGGGGAAATTATGCTGCCATGCAAAAGGGAAGCAAGGCCATTGTGGATGCCCTGTGATCTGAAAAAGCTCTTCACAAATATGGGGTCATCTGAAAGATTGAAAGGCTGGACCTGCTGCCCATACCACACAGAAGAAACGCCTCCTTCCCCACATTCTTATGTTTCAAGATAATGGAGTGGCTGATATGGGACTTTATTAATTAAGAATTAAAGGAAGGTAATATAATTAATGCCAATCAACAAGGGTTTATGGAAAATAGAGTCCATCAACTAACTTGATTTTTTCTGATGTGATTACAAGTTTGGTTGATAAAGGTAATAGAGTGGATGTAATATATTTAGATTTCTGCAAGGCATGTGACTAGGGTGACCAGATGTCCTGATTTTTATAGCGCGAGTGCTGATTTTTTGGTCTTTTTCTTATATAGGCTCCTATTATTCTCCACCCCCTGTCCCAATTTTTCACATTTGCTGTCTGGTCACCCTACATGTGACTTGGTATCACATGACTATTTGTTTAAAAACTAGGAAGATATAAAATTACCATGCCACACATTAAATGGATTAAAACCTGGCAAACTGATAGGTCTCAAAGTGTAATAGTAAAAGGCAAATCATCACAGAACATGTGTGTTTTTAGTGGAGTCCCCCATTGATCAGTTTATGGTCCTATATTATTTAACATTTTATTAATGACCTGGAAGAAAATATTAAATCATCACTGATAAAGTTTGCAGATGATACAAAAACTGGGGGACTGGTAAATAATGAAGATGATGGGTCACTGATACAGAGGGATCTGGATCGTTCATAAGCAGGGTGCAAGCAAAGACTGTGTATTTTAATATGGATAAATGTAAATGTATACATCTAGGAATAAAGAATGTAGACCATAGTTACATGATGAGGGACTCTATCCTGGGAATCTGTGACTTTGAAAAAGATTTTGGGATCGTGTTGGATAATCAGTTAAACATGAGCTCCCTATGAGACACTGTGGCCAAAAGAGATAATGTGATTCTTGAATGCACAAACAGGGGGATCTTGAATAGGAGTAGAGAAATTATTTTACTTCTATATTTGGCATCAATGAGACTTCTAGTGGAACAGTGTGTTCAGTACACAATTCAAGAAGGATGTTAATAAATTAGAGAGGGTTCAGAAAAGAGCACGACAATGATTAAAAGATTAGAAAACGTGCCTTATAGTGACAGATTTGAGATGCTCAATCTATTTAGTTAACACAGAGAAGGTTGAGGTGTTTTGATTACAGTCTATAAGTACCTACCTGGGGAATAAATATTTAATAATGGGGTCTTCAACCTAGGAGAGAAAGGTATAATGTGATGCAATGACTGGAAGTTGAAGTTAGACAAATTCAGAATGGAAATAAAATGTAAATTTCTAACAGTGAGAGTAATTAACCATTGGAACACCACACTAACGGTCATGGCAGATTCTCCATCACTGATAATTTTTAAATCAAGATTGGATGTTTTTCTGAAAAATTTGTTCTAGGAATTATTTTGTGGAAGTTCTACGGCCTGTGTCATACAGGAGGTCAGATTCGTTGATCACAATGATCCCTTCTGGCCTTGAAATCTATGAAGATGAAGGAAACTTTTCAAGATAAGCGTTGAGTTTCCACAAGATTTTTAGTTTTCCACTCATTAAGTATAAGGAAAGGATTCAGCCCTAGTATGTATTTTTAAATAGCAAGGTCTAATTTCAAGACATTTGAAACATTTTAAGAGACAGTAAATAATTTCTGAAATCTATATTAAATTATTGACATTATGCAATACAGAAACTTTTGAAAAAATAGTATATTTTACATAATAATTAGCTCAGTGATTTTATTATGCTTAGAAGGCACGGGTTATAAACCATGCAGAAAGCATTAGGACCAAATAGGCAAAATAATAGATTTGAACATATGGTATATTCTGATGTTAACATGTATGCATTACTCCCATTAATGCCAGTATGAATTATTTGTGCACATTGAGAAAATAATATTCACCATAACAAAAATATTTTCTCCAGAAATTATATAACTCTTTATTGTCAATAACATGCAACTCTTGTTCCAAACTTTAATATTGTGGAATTCTTAAAAAAATAAATCTCATCTTTTCACATGTTAACATCAAGCAAAGAATATAAGGAGATGTTTATCTCATTCCATTGAACTTCCTCTTCTTTGAAGGGCACTTATCTAATGAGTGGTGCTCTCTCTCAGAGTCCAGATCAAAAAGCCCAACTAGATAATGCACTAAATTAAGTTGCTACCTGGTTTTATTCTAAACTTCTTTAAATAACTTAGTATACATGGAGACTTGTAATGACAACTGAAGAATTTGTCTAAAACTGACAACTGATTATACCCAGTGAATTAAGATGGAGCTTGGCAATGTCAACCAGATGGGTTTAGAATTGAGAGCTATGTTTGGAACTTTAACATAATATAAGCATAGGAAATCATCATGAAAGTTCTTAAGTACACAATTCATGCCTGTAAGCCAGCAGTCACAAATTGTATCTACTCAGCATTAAATAATAAAATGGTAAATATCAGTTATGGGGCTATAGTCTGGTCTGCTAATTAAATTAATACATTATCAGAGAAAAAGCAGATAAATAAACACTATGCTAGTGTATTACTATTATGCAGAACTGTCAGTATTCTGCCATCAGCCGTATGACTCTAATTTGATTCACTGTTTGGTTATTAGAATATAATGTATATTAATAAAAATAATTAAATGCCATGCAGTTTTGAATTGCTCTTTCAATATGCTCCTCTTTCAGTAAGCAAGTATATAAAATCAAACTCCTTTGACCCATGTTTGTGAATTATTCTTATTGGACTATTTAGTAAGTATATAATACAATGTACTGCAGATTTTATTAAATCTATCTATATCTATATAAAAATTAAAATGTAAATTCACATGATAAATTATACATCTTATATGTTCTGAAACAATATTTAGCATTAATATAGCTCTTTTCATCCACAGAACTCAAAGCGTGATTTTTTACATGTATAATTTTTTTATGTTTTCTAAACTTTTTATTAAGGCAAAGTTACAATAACATTTTTTTTAAAGTAGCTTTAATGCAATAAAAAGATTGTGGTAACAAGCACTTAAAAATAACAACATTAAGAAGTTGAAGTGCAGGTCTCCACTAAAAAGTGCCTTTGGAAAAAGGGCACTGTGAAGTTCCACATTAATGTGTGCCTCATTGCTTTCCATGTCATATCAGCTCTATTTACTATCTCCTGGCTCTGCAAAATCATCCTGGATTCTGACAGTCATGATAAATTCTTTCCATATCACACATCATCACAAGTGATAGAGGTTATGCTGACCAAGGCACAGATACACCCATGCAGACCTAATGTATTAAAATTATATCATCAGATAATCCCATTCAAATTTAAGGATTTTCCCAAACATTAACTCAGCCTTATATCACATCTCACATAGCGGTATTTTATGGTATTCTGTAAAACAATAATACATTAACATCTGTTTTATTTACCAAGGAAAGTAGGCCCAATCCTATTCCTCCCTAAATCATTAGCAAAATTCACATTGATTGCAATAGGACTGGATCCCTGTGATAGGCTCCAGGGAGGTCCCACATGTCTAGAGAGAAGAGACTTCACAAAAGGCTCAGGTTTAAACTCCAAACCTCTCTCTGGAGTTTTTAAAAATAGATGGAGTTACAACTGCTTAAAACTGGAGTAATAAAGTAGTCAATCAAGTGGCCAAACTGCAACAGAAGATGACAGTTAGGAAACCCTCTGCTGCCTATGAATAGAGCCCTACCAAATTCATGGTCCATTTTGGTCAATTTCACAGTCATAGGATTTTAAAAATTGTTAATTTCATAATTTCAGCTATTTAAATCTGAAATTTCACAGTGTTGTAACTGTAGGGGTCCTGACCCAAAAAGGATTTTTGCGGGGCTCACAGGGTTACTGTGTGTGTGTCGGGGGGGTTGGGGAGGGTTGCGGTATTGCTACCGTGACTTCTGCAAAGCTGCTGGCGGCAGTTCTGTCTTCAGAGCTGGGCAGCTGAAGAATGATGGCTGCTGGCCACAAGCCCAGTTCTGAAGGCAGAGCCACTGACAGCAACAGCACAGAAGTAAGGATGGCATGGTATGGTATTGCCACCCTTACCTCTGCACTGCTGCCTGGAGAGCTGGGCCCTCAGTCAGCAGCCGCCACTCTCTGACTGCCCAGCTCTGAAAGCAGCAGCGCAGAAGTAAGGGTGGCATGGTATCGTAGATCCATCCTTAATTCTGCACTGCTGCTGGCTGGGCTGGGCACTGCCTTCAGAACTGGGCGTCTGGCCACCAGCTGCTGCCCTCTGGCTGCCCAGCTCCGAAGGCAGTGCAGAAGTAAGGATGGCAACTGCGACCCCCCTAAAATAACCTTGTGACCCCCTTGCAACTCCCTTTTGGGTCAGGACCCCCAATTTGAGAATCGCTGGTCTCCCCCATGAAATCTATATAGTATAAGGTAAAAGCACACAAGAGACCAGATTTCATGGTCCGTGATGTGTTTTTCATGGCCATGAATTTGGTAGGGCCCTACCTATGAGGTATCCTTAATTTATGTATAATAAAACACCTAAACCAAGAAAACTTACTTGTTTTGTTTTTTTAATGTGGAGGATTTATTTTTGGAGAAATCCTGGTTCATATTTTAGGGATAAACATTTATTAAAAAAAATGTATGTACAAAATTGCTTTTCTTAAAAACAGAAGCACCAGTTAAGGGTCGAACAAAGATTCACAAGTCAGAAAAATTATAAACCAAGAAATTAAAAGGCAACAATGTAAAAAATAAATAAGGTGGCTGTTAAAAGTAATTATCAAAACCTAAAGAACAAACGACACTGACAACTATGCAAATGAAGAAAAAGTAAAAACAGTATCTTATCCATCACAAATACTTGCTTCCTTAATTAGGAATTTGTGCTATAAGATATTGTCATCATAGCATTAGTGGCTCTGACAGCCACTAATTTGTCTACTCCTATATCCCATCCTAGTCTTTGACACCTTTCTATCTCTGGGCTAGGACAACTGAGTCTTCTACCCACTATTAGGTCCTTTATCCATAAAGCTAGGTAACCCATTTCTGTCCAAAGTGAATTCAAGCTCTACATAGGCTTTACAAGCTAGGAATCTCAATCAAAAGATGCACTCCAAACATGTGTCTCCAATACCCATGAGAGTCTGTACAGCAACCCAAATATCCCACAGCAATAGCCAGAACTTCCCTTACAATCTTTTTTAATTTTACCCAACAATTGATATTTGTGGTCAGTCATACCAAAAATGCATCCTTTCCATTAAGGCAAGACCTTATCACTTACTTAATGCAATCGACTAGAGCAAACAAAATTATACAGTCAAGACAGATGAACATTTGAAATTGTATTGGCACTAAACCTCTGATTCAATTGCAGCAGAACTAGGAGCTAACAACTATCTATATGAAAGAAAGCTATAATAAAATAGCAAAGTAAATTAAAACTGCTTATGGCTGCATTTGGTTCCCTATCTGTTCACTAAATAATAGTATCATCAATAATGAACCATGCACAGTTCCACTTTTTAATATAGACCAGAGGTGAAAACTCCCATTGACTTCACTGGGGCTATGATTGCACCCAGATATTTATAATCAACCTACATATTATTTGATATCCCTTTTTCAGTTTGACATATGCAGAATTATACCATATGTATACATGTGTATGCGTTGTATGGTGTATTTAGAGCAACAATATTAAATAATTTCTTTGTCAGATGGACTTACCTTTTTTATAACTATATGGACATCTGCCCTGTACAGCAAGAAAACTAAGGAAAGCTGAAAGTTAGAAATGGCCTGTTTATTTTATTTTTAATTTTACAATATATTTCATGTTCTTTGAATTTCCTATGCATAATGATCACTGCATAATTACCAGACTGGCCAAGTCATAACAAGGTAATTCTTCTCTAGCAAGCCACCAATTTCAAAGAGAGTATCACAGCCTTAATGCATTATAATTACACATATTTTCCTTTATTATGGAAAGGAAGTTAAATTTAAATTATAGGCCTCTGCAACCTTGCAACCTTTTTGGTTTCTTAAGCTTAAGATAGTGTTATATGCTGATATTTTTGTGTCAATTCAACTTAGTAAGGTTCACAACATCTATATAAAATTGACGTTTCCTTTGCCTCTCATTTGACACTCTAACAGGAAATCCAACATGGAGCTTTTTTCAGGATTCTTGCTGAAAGATGTGACCGCATCCTAGTTTTAGCATAACCCAGTGGACAAATTTGCTTTGTGCCACAGATGATCCCTTTTCACATCAGAATAAGGCAGAACATTATGGAAATTTAAAACACAGATAATGAATGGAGACAAATTCATATTAAAATATTTCAGAAGCTCTCAACTTAAGTTAAACTGTGCTGATACTGTATTAGCATCTAATACTACAAGGCAAGTTATAACAAAACACTTTTTCAAGAATTCTACCTGTGTGTGTTGCTGACTTCCCGATAAATATTACCTTCATAATCCAAGGATATTTTAGCGAGAACCTAACTCACACACATTTCTTAAGAGGTCCTGAGTTTCAGAAGGTTTAAATAGGAGTACAATACATATAGAGCAGGGGGAAAAATGGAAATTGCAATGCATCTAGTATCAAGAGGAGTAAATGTACTTACTTCATTTCTAATATTTCTTCAAGCTGTTTTCTCCGCTCTATTCTGAGGTTAGCCAGATGTGCTTCTTTCTCAGCCAGAGACTGCTGTGTTGAGGCAAGACGGGCTTTGGTAGCATCCAATTCTTGTCTGGTCTTTTCCAGTGCATTCATCAGTTCTTCTAACTAAAAAGCATAGATTGTTTAAGTTCCATATTCTTCATAGCAAATAATATTTTGTAAACACAGAAAAATCATAGTAGGGCTGAATATAAGTGGAAGCATCGTTCAAATCCATTCCTACTTTTTACTGATTAAAAAAAATCAGTTCTTAAACATCAGGAAATGATCGAGTTTCCAAGAATCCATCTAGTCACCAATAACATTTATACAAACCATTGAACAACGTACATTACCAAGAGCCCTTCAACCTGTCCCATTGCCATAAATACTTCCTACACCATTTAGTCTATGGAACTCATTATGGACCTGTGGTAGTAACTCTATAGTTCAGGCTCTAACAGCACTTCCATTATAAACTGATCTTGACACCGCACACAACTTTCACCAAAAACAGCTCCTTTCAGACTTACATTTTATATGACAACTGGTGAGAACCTCTGATGAGTGTATGGTCAGAGCATGTGGAATAGGGGAACAGCTAAGATTCTTACATTTGAACATCTATTTTTTAATTAATGGAATATATTCTCAACCTCATCTCCATCTTAGCAATTTTTGAGGAGATTTCCCAATAAATATGAAATGCATTCATGGGGAATTGCTTACTGCAGGGATTTAAAAAAAACATTAAAAAACTTTAAAAACTTTAAAAAATAGCGATTTAGAAAAAAGTGTAGGCTGTGTTATAAAAGTGACATAATATTAATTAAAGAATAAAACTCAACCTCTGCAGAAAGGAAAAAATATATTACACTTGCCTGGCAGCAGCAGGACTGTCTTGTGGGTGGATCATTACATTTACAGAACTGTTAAGTCTATATGACAGGGTAGAAGGTCACTACATGGTCACTGCTAAAAAGCACATTAACTCCAGCATGGCTTCCCCTTACCCTTGGCACAGAAACTCAGCAAAGTTAATGAATGAGATAAGACTGGAGACTGCAGGTCAATCAGACTTGATGTCATCCACAGGTTCCAATTTTGCATGTGTGTGAACAGAGAATCAGGCTTCCAGTACATACAGGCTAATGCAATGGTCCTAACTTGGGGGTTTCTCTTTGAATATTTTGTCAGAGTAAAACCATTTTGTATTTGTTCTATGCACCTCCTATAAACACATGAGGAATAAAATACTTGAAAAGTAAGATTGGTCACTATAGGTATTTTGTTGCTCTTTTCTTTCTTTTCTGCCTACTTGTAATCTGCTAAAAATATAGTAGCCAATGTAGTAATCGCCACATCACCAACTACAGACTGTGGTATACTTTGGGGTATAATGTGAAGTTTTATACTTTTTAAAGAGTTTTATGTGAACAATAGGTGGTAGAGTATTTCCCCAAGATCCTATGATTATATTTTTAGAGAAATTGTGACATGCTTCCTGTTTTGTTTTCTTATCCACCCACTCCCCTCTCCAAAAAATTAAAATTATATAAATTAACCAACAGCAGAGGAAAATATTAAATGCATTACATCAGACTAGCCAGAAAGTGATAGCGGAGGGAGCCAACTGGAATATATCCAATCTGACTGCTTTTTTTTCCTGGTGCTACCATGTTGTTGATACTATGGAAGTCAAGCAAAAATGTCTGCTTTTGCTGGTGTACAGAAGAAGTCTGACAGAATTCAGCTATAGTCATATAATCAGTCTGTCTACAGAGAAAATAAGATGTTTTCCCCAAGTTCATTTTTAATTATTGCTTGTCTCTATGTTATCTAAATCCTACTACCATGCAATCAGCACATATAAATCACATACTTTTTTTTTCAAGTTGAGCAAATATTATGTTGCTTGTCTCCCACATAACAGCTTTGTGAAGCAGAATGAACATTATTGTATGAATCAAACAATAGTAATCAGACTCAAACATTATTTGAAAACTTATATATTACTTAACCCCTTTACCATAAGTACTGTGCAGCCATTCTCTATTGACATTCCATTGAGGTTGATGGGATATTAGAATGTGCCCGGTACATTCAATACATAAAAAAGCATGTTCTACTAAGACATACCTAGAATTGTCCGGCTATACCGAAAGGACAGTTGATATGGATTTAATCAGGCTGCAACTTTATTATTAGATGTCTGGGACTACCTAGCAGATAAAAGTGTACAGTGTAGTCAACTCCATGTTCATTCAATCCACACTGCTACCCTTCCTCTGGCAAGACCGGACAATGTCCCTCCTGCTTAAGGTGCAGTGCGGTTATTAGCAACAGCAATAAATTGGTTAATACCTTTCAATATCTTTCCACCCTGCCCCTCAAAAAGTAAAACTGGTGAAATACAGGTATAAATGAAACAACAAAGAGAAATGATGTGAATCCTGCGACCAGTTCTATGTAGGCGCAGAGTTACACTGATGCAGAGCCACTTGCATGGTGAGGACTTTACATTTCTTCGAAAATAGCTATTACTGCCTTTCCACAGTGACTATTTCCTAGAAAAGTTACACTTGGGAAAATACATATTGAAAAAGAGAGATCTGCACTGTGACCTATAGAAAAAAAAGAAAAAATGAACAAAAGGAAAACTAAGGATGAACACAAGCAAGCGGGGGAGGAGGTTACTTGCAATAATTTATAATATTTTGATCATATAATGTCAATATGTTACCATAAAAATACAAATAGGGTTTAAATTTCTACATATTCATATACAAAGGCACATACCTTGTCCAAAAGAAGTCCAACTCTATATAAAACCTAACTTAATATTTTTCTTGTTTTAATAGGATTATTCCCAAATCTCATCCTTAAATTTCTCCAAGCCCTGAATGCAGTTTTAGCTACTCAATTCACATTAATAATAAGTGCCATGTAATTAAGTCCCCAATCTATTACTTAAAGTCAGTTGCATCTGTTAATAGTAACATCTGTAAAGATCCAGCCCTACAAACTGATTCAAATGCATGGACCCTTATTTCACAACAGTGACATCTATGTCAATGGCACTCTGGAGGTGTGAGCCTGTATGCAGTACAAGACCCTAAACTGGAATAATAGCATCACATCTAAAGTTTTAAAATTTACTTTTTCCTTCTCCTGAAGCATTAGCCAGATTTGTCCTACTGTGTGTTGATAGACACCACAGCTCACATCAAGTTTCCCATCAATCAAATCATTTGAGAATATTTTTAAAGCATGTAAAGCGATCATTATCTTCCAACTATTAATGTGCTGACATTTTTATTTACTTTTTCTTTATTTTAGAGAATAAAAAAGTCAAGTATATTTGTAAAAATATCTACACATAGAAGTGATGAGATTTTAAAGGTAGAGAGAAATTTTTTTAAAAAGTGAATAAAAAAACGGTTTAAGACCACAAATCATTAGCATGTGTAGACTCAAAAGCTATACATGCATTTACATTTTTAACACAATATTTGCAAATCAGTTCCTCCTTCACTTTTCTGCCAAAACTTAAGTTCAGTGTTCTGTTTCCCTACCTACTTATCTCACAAATACCTAAAGCAGCACCAGGATTTGATTATCAGAGGGATAGCCGTGTTAGTCTGAATCTGTAAAAAGCAACAGAGGGCCTGTGGCACCTTTAAGACTAACAGAAGTATTGGGAGCATAAGCTTTCGTGGGTAAGAACCTCACTTCTTCAGATGCAAGTGAGGTTCTTACCCACGAAAGCTTATGCTCCCAATACTTCTGTTAGTCTTAAAGGTGCCACAGGACCCTCTGTTGCTTTTTACAGGATTTGATTGGCAAGCAGGCTGGTATCATAGAAATGTAGGACTGGAAGGGACCTCCAGAGGTCTTCTAGTCCAGTCCTCTGCACTCAAGGCAGAACTAAGTATTATCTAAACCATCCCTGGCAGGTGTTTGTCTAACCTGCTCTTAAAAATCTCCAATGACGTAGATTCCACAACCTCCCTAGGCAATTTAATTCAGTGCTTAACTACCCTGATAGTTAGGAATTTTTTTCCTAATGTTCAACCTAAATCTCCCTTGCTGCAATTTAATCCCATTGTTTCTTGTCCTATCCTCACAGGCTAAGGAGAACAATTTTTCTCTCTCCGCCTTGTAACAGCCATTTATGTATTTGAAAATTGTTATCATGTCCTCCCTCTGTCTTCTCTTCTCCTCTCCAGACTAAACAAACCCATTTTTTTCCCATCTTCCCTCAAAGGTCGTGTTTTCTAGATCTTTAATCATTTTGGTTGCTCTTCTCTGGACTTTCTACAATTTGTCCACATCTTTCCTGAAATGTGGCACCCAGAACTGGACACATTACTCCCGTTGAGGCCTAAACAGCTAAAGGTAGAGTGGAAGAATTACTTCTCATGCCTTGCTTACAACATTTCTGCTAATAAATCGCAGAATGATGTTTGCTTTTTTTGCAACACTGTTACACTGTTGACTCATATTTAGTTTATGATCCACTATGACCACCAGATCCTTTTCTGCAGTACTCCTTCTTAGGCAACCATTTCCCATTTTGTATGTGTGCAACAGATTATTCCTTCCTAAGTGGAGTACTTTGCATTTGTCCTTATTGAATTTCATCCTATTTACTTCAGACCATATCTCCAGTTTGTCCAGATCATTTTGAATTTTAATCCTATCCTCCAAAGCACTTGCAACCCCACCCAGCTTGGTATCATTCACAAACTTTATAAATGTACAGTCTGTGCCATTATTTAAATCACTGATGAAGATATTGAACAGAATAGGACCCAGAACTGATCCCCGCAGAACCCCACTTGATAAGCCCTTCCAGCTTGACTGTGAACCACTGATAACTCCTTTCTGGGAATGGTTTTTCAACCAGTTATGCACCCACCTTATAATAGCTCCATCTAGGCTGTATTTCCCTAATTTGTTTATGAGAAGATCATGCGAGACAGTATCAAAAGCCTTACTAAAGTGTAGCAGGAAGTGACTTTCAAATACCTTCTTAGAAAATGTATGTGTGTGTGATTGCTAATGTCACAATCAAGATCACTGCCCCTACATATACGTTAAATATACACACACTCATTATATTATAATGTAAAGTATCAGACAACCTTAACTATAGGCAATGTTGCCAGCTACACCTGTAATACATTTACAGTTCTAGAAAGGGAGAAAGATCAACCATAAGCCCATACCCTAACAACAGAACCTATTCACATCCCTGATGCGTTAAAATGATAAAAGATTATGATATGGGAGAGAACTAATCTATCACCATTTAACCCTAGTATTGGGGCTGCACAAAATCCCTGGCATTTGGTTTTAAGCTGAATATCAGCTTTCTGAATTTTGCCAAATATCCCTTTCTTTTGCTGTTCCAATCCCTGCTGAGAGGAAGAAAGGGAGCATTGGGGATTTTTTTTTCTTCCCTCTCCCCAGAAGGTAGAAAAGTGGCAACAGATTGCTGTACTCTAGTCCCCATGGAGGAGCAGTGAGACCAGCACTAATACTATCCTGTTCCTCACAGGAGTTCTTCAATTTCTCCATTGTCCATGGAAGATAGCTGAGGGATCAGCTTATTGTTGGTCGAATAGCGGCTTTATGCATTTTTCACACACCTCTACAAAGTATAAGAGAAAGTTTGCACCGAAGAACGTATTCAACAACTTCCTAACTTTATTAATCCGGCCTTTAGAGTGGATCCACTTTCCTTCCATAGTGAAGCGTCTATTCTCCTGTCAGTCCATGTATGTACATTGATAGGATATTCTATATACAAAAATCACAAGAAGAATTTCTCTCAAAGTCACTATTGCTCATCCGGCCTTTAGAGTGGATCCACTTTCCTTCCATAGTGAAGCGTCTATTCTCCTGTCAGTCCATGTATGTACATTGATAGGATATTCTATATACAAAAATCACAAGAAGAATTTCTCTCAAAGTCACTATTGCTCATCAGTAATCTAATCCAAAATTCAAGCAGTATTGTAAAGTATTTTAATTATCTGCCGATGGCAAGTAATGATAATCTTATTCTTCTAATTACCCTTATTATGGGATTTTTCTACCTTTATCTCTATTCTACCTCACATCTCTTCATCATTACTGCCTTACAGTGACACCTATTGGAAAAGGTTGAACTTGTAACATCCAGAAGCTCCCTCATGGCTGTTGGCTAGATGTTGTAATTACTAAGTAAAGGTTTATTTAATCTCAACCGTTAAAGGAATTTATTTTGGGGATCTCATTGAATTTTGGGCTCAGTCTTTTAAGATGAAAACCTGAACATCCCGAATCCATTACTAGCGCCTTTTTTAAATTTCTGGAAGCCTAATTTCACCAGTTTCCTTATTATAATAATATAATAAATGAGCTGTTTTTACAGTGCATTTTTTCAACCCAGAAAGCTTAACCAAATGTTAGCATTTTGAGGATCTCACTTTGACTAAATATGTTTATTCTCAATGTCTGAACTGAAGTTCATCATTTCTGGAGGGCAGAAAAACAACAAGCCAAGCTACTGTGCACGTAACTCTCATTCTTAGTTTTCAATATGTTTTAAACAATCCTCTCTCCCTCCAAGTCCAATTAACACAGTTTCACACCAAGATACAAAAAGAAAGAGAAGTGAATGTGCAAAAAATATACATCTGAGTAACCAGATTCTGTTAAACTAAACAGGGTTAGAGTTCAAATGAATGACAGTTTGTTAAAAATGCCCTTGGGCATTCTTAATTCCAGATTGGATTCGGCTCAACGCAACTCACGCTAACATAATACAGCTCCAGTGAGTGGGAAAAAGGAGGGAGGAAAAGGGGAATCACATGTTTTTACAGTTCAAATAGGACATATTTCTGCGAGATGATGAAGAACTGGCAATCTTCCAACAATCAGGACTAATATTATTAGTAATATTATCTTAAAAGGTTTGGCACTTCATTTTAACAACAACAATAGAGATAAATACATGAGTTTTGGATTTCCCTTACTGATCTTTTTCACATACCAGTATGCACAGTGATCATACTAATTTAAAATGTAATATTTTGTTAGCATATTTAGACCATTTATGAATTTTACATACTAAAATACATGTTGCAATATCGCACTACTGCTTATGTACAATTATCTTAGTTACCACTGTTATCTAAATACAACAATATTCGAATTAGCGAGAAAAGGTTATCAAGAAAGCTACAAAAATAACAGATCTTTTATTGTATTTGTTCAACTGAGAATCAACTGGTTTAGAAGTTGTTTCAGTTTTCTTGGAAAGTTATTTTTCTTCACATCAACTGGGAGCAGTTCTCATTCTTTTGAGTTCAAACTATACTGTGTAGACGTCAATAATCTGCAGTTCTGTGAATATGGAATTGATAGGAGCTAGACAGTCCCTTCCAGTAAAAATGTGGGACGGGCCGAAGGGAAAGATTCCGTAAGATTGTTGTCATTTAGCAACTACCAGATTGTTCTATCTTTGGGTTGGAAAGGCAAAGTTTGGCCCCTTGCGGAGCCAGGCCCACACCAAATCACACAGATGCGGGAGCAGTGGGAGGCCAGGGCTTTTCACACACAGAGGCCTCTCATAGTGCAGCCCTGATAGGAATTCCCCCTGTCCACAGTTGTCCCCACAGTCTCACTTAAATGGGGGGTTCCCTACCCCAGGGAGCAGATGCGGGCAAGATAATACAGACCCAACCATAAACTCTACAGGACCTATGAGGGAACACTGTGTTACATTCAACTTTTTCCCACCCAACAGAGGACTGCATGCCCCTTGTCCACAGCCCATCTGGGTCCCTCCACCTTCCTCCTGAAAGGCTCCCAAACCAAGAAGAATCATTCCCAAGGTTTTGGGAAGGTGCTGGTGGATATGGTGCTGTGGAAGTGGCTGACCCTGCCCCTTTCTGCATGGAGGGGTGTGATCCACATACAAACAGTCCCCCTGACATCTGGAAATGGGGAAAAGAGAAGTGGATGATCAGGCTCTAGAAATGTAATACATAGGCATTGGAATAAACTATGTGAATGATTTAACAAAAAATTAAAAATAAGCTACTTAGATTCCAGGAAGGTAGTTAATGTTCATTTTGAGTCATTTGATAATGGTATAACCAATGTAAGGGACTAGGAAATTACACCCAAGAAATATCAACCAGCACGGTATTGTACACATTTTTAGTAAACATATACTGCAGGGGTCGGCAACCTGCGGCACGCAAAGACAGCACATGAGCCGATTTTTGATGGCACGCTACTGCCTGCCAGGGTCCTGTCCCCACTCAACCCCCTTGCCCACCGATCTCTCCTGCGGGGGCAGGAGGCAGAAGCTTGGTCATGCCGGCAGCCAAGCTCCCTCCTTCCCTGCTTCTTCCCCCAGCGTGGTGCTTTCCTGCCCCTCCCACTCCCTCTCCCTGCTGCCGATCAGCTGATCGCCCTTGCGAGTGGGAGGGGGATGGGGAGCGGAGCTGAGCCGAGCTAAGCCGCAGTGTGCTCGCTCCTCCGGGGAGGAAGCAGAGAAGAGGTGGGGATGGGGCCCTGGGGAAAGGGGTGGGAACGGGGCATATCCCCTCCAGCCCCCCGCCGTGAGCACCCCCAGGAGCCGAGCACCCCAGCCCTCTGCCCTGACCCCTGAACCCCCCCCACACACACTGAGCCCTCTGCCCTGACCCCTGAACACCCCCCCACACACCTCCAGCCCGCGTTCTGACTCCTGCACCCCCCCACATCCCCACCCCCACCCTGAGCACCAAACGGGAGCTCCTGCATCCACCCCCCCCATTTGCACCTGCACCCCCGGTCTGGGGTCCCTGCCCTGACCCCTGCACCCCCTCACACACACCCAGCCCTCTGCCCTAACCCCTGCACCCCTCACACACACACCCAGCCCTCTGCCCTGACCCCTGCAACCCCTCCACACACCCAGCCCTCTGCCCTGACCCCTGAAGCCCCCCACACACCCAGCCTTCTGCCCTGACCCCTGCACACCCCCACACACCCAGTCCTCTGCCCTGACCCCTGCACCCCCTCCACACACCCAGCCCTCTGCCCTGACCCCTGTACCTCCTCACACACCTCCAGCCCCCATTCTGACTCCTGCACCCCACACACACACACACAGCCCCCCCATACCCCATGCCCTGACTCCTGCACCCCCCCACATCCCCATCCCCACCCTGAGCACCAAACGGGAGCTCCTGCATCCACCCCCCACATTCCCACCTGCACCCCCGGTCTGGGGTTCTGGCTGCCGGCCCCTTGCCAGCTGGGGTTCCGCAGGCCCTGGTCAGCCCACTGCTGAACTAGGTGAACGGAACACCAGGCCGGCAGCGGGCTGAGTGGGCCAGCGGGATAAGATCAGTATTTTAATTTAATTTTAAATTAAGCTTCTTAAACATTTTGAAAACCTTGTTTACTTTACATACAACAATAGTTTAGTTATATAATATAGACTTATAGAGAGAGACTTTCTAAAAACGTTAAAATGTATTACCGGCACGCGAAACCTTAAGTTAAAGTGAATAAGTGAAGACTCGGCACACCACTTCTGAAAGGTTGCCGACCCCTGATATACTGTATAATTTAAATCTATTTTAATGTAAATTAGCAACAGCATTTAAAATGCCACCCCAATTTGGTTGATTATCTTTTCAATAAGAAGGCAGTAATAATTGTCAAAGGGATGTCATACCACTGACAGCAAGTGCTGAAAAGAAGGTCCATTATTTCAACCTTATAATTATTGCTTCATCATGAGTAAAGTAGGCTTTTTAAAAAGGTGTTTTACTGCTTATGACATGTACTAGACTGACATCTCAAGTAGCTGAAGCCTATTTAACAACAAAAGAGAAGCAAGACAGGTACCAGCACAAGTTTCCCCACATGACCCTGCCAGGACCATTACTAAGGATGAGAGGTAGTTCAGTCTCCTTGATATTCATGTATTGGTCTCTCAGTTGAGTTTATCAACAAAGATGCCAGCTACTGCCAGTTGGGCCTTTATGATGGGGATGCCTGTCATCCCTATGTAAAAGTCCTGTCGAATTTAATGAAAAAGTATGAATTTCTTTTAGGTATTTTAACAATTTGAAAGAAAATGATAGCCCTCATAAGAATCACATAGGATGGTTAACAAAACAGAGATGATATAATTCTCTATTAAACTCTATAATAGACTAATTTCCATAGAATCCTTATTCATTTAATATGTATTAAATTCTAGAGACTTGTCCATAAAGGTTCTGGAAACTGGACTGAGCCCAGTTCTGGAAAATGGACTGAGTTCACTTCATGTAGGCAACAGATCATTCATCAGATGAGAGTTTTATTTTTAACCCCATTAATTAATTAAAAAAATAGAAACACAATACTGTGCTTCTTAGATACATTATCCACTGTTACACCGAATGGGATGATTTTGCCTAGAAATGATACCGATTTTCAGTGATGTATTATGTCCAAATATCCAAACTTAATGAATAGTTTTGGAAATAGTGGAGTGCATTGGTAAAAAAAAAAAAAAAATCACTCTAAACAGGCTCATTATTTAGGAGAAAATATTGGGTACAATGTATCATCTAAACGGAACTTAAAGCTTGTATCCATCTATTCTCCCCCTCAGAATTAAATACTGTTTAGTGTTCTTTAGCTCCCGCAGACAGCTCTTTGTCTCCCAAAACACATTCTGCATAGGTGCAGAAATCACTCCCACCCAAGTCACACAACTCAGAGGTTTCCCCAACTGCTGTCTCAGGACTGGAGTATTTTACACAGACCCTACCTCCCATCTTGTGCAAGACATCTGGTCTATGGATCCATATAGTGGCAGATCCACCGATTCAAACATCTCACCACTCTCAAGTCTCAACTGTGCAGAAGGGTGCAATGAGCCATTGTGGAGCTGGACTTTGTGATGCAAACTCCCAAAATTTTGCTCTTCCTGCAAAATTGAAATGCAGGGGAAGATTGACAGAATCCTCTGCACACAGAGTAGATTTGCTCCTAAACAGAAATTACTACAACAGCAATGGATTACAGCTATGAAGTTTGGTAGCCTAGACGAGGGCCTGATTCTGATCTCTCTGGCACCAGTAAAAACAAACAAACAGGAAGAACAGTATCGAATTCAGTAAAGTTACATTAGTATAAAACTTAATTTTAACATAGTTTTAAATATCAGAATCAAGCCCCAAATATTTCTTTATGGTTACAGCCTACCAGTTGAAGGCTGCTCACATTGAGGTTACTGATTTCTTTAGGCTGGAGGAATATAAGCAATGTTTCACTTTGAATAATTTTGAGAAGAATCTTTTTGTTGCTGCTGAAGAATACATGGCAAATTAAGATGTATTCCCATTATGCACTTCTGAGTTCAGATTCCTATTGTTACTTTAAACGTGAAACTGTTAAAAGCCCAGCATAAATAAGTATAACAGAAACATACTTTTATCTGTTTGCAGTCATTCTGATTATACACTGTATTTTTTAAAACATAATTAGCTATAGAGTCAGAATATTGTTTTCCAGATAAAAAAGAAACTGGATCTGAAAATATCATCATGTAATGTTAAAGACTGAGATAAAACCTGCCCCCATTGTACCCATGCAACTCTATTCCCTGCACTGGATTGCCAAGGTGTAACTGAGGATAGAGTTTTGCTGGGAATGCCTGCACTTTTACATTTAAGAGGTATATACATTTACCTCCTGAGGCAATATGTTTAGTGGCTAGAGAACAGGATTAGAAGTCAAGAGATCTGTATTGTATTTCCAACCCTGCTATTAAGGGCTTGCTACAAGGGAAAATTTAATTGAATAACTGTAACACTGCAATTATAACACTATAGTTATAACAATATAATTTCTCATGTGGATACTCTAGTGATTGGACATCTAACATAGTGAATGCCAGTGAAAATGAAATAGGAACAGAGGCTAAAATAGGGAAAAACAAGTTAAAAATTACTTAGACAAGTTAGATGTCTTCAAGTCACCAGGGCCTGATCAAATACATCCTAGAATACTCAAGGAGCTGACTGAGAAGATATCTGTGCCATTAGCGATTCACTTTGAAAAGTCAAGGAAGACAGGAGAGATTCCAGAAGACTGGAAAAAGGCAAATATAGTGCCAACATATAAAAAAGGAAACTGAGGACAACCCAGGGAATTACAGACCAGTCATCTTAATTTCAGTACCCGGAAAGATAACGGAGCAAATAATTAACCAATCAATTTGCAACCACCTAGAAGATAGTAAGGTGATAAGTAAACAGTCAGCATGAATTCGTCAAGAACAAATCGTGTCAACCCAACCTAATAGATTTCTTTGACAGGGTGACAAGCCTGTAGATGTGATATATCTTGACTTTAGTAAGGCTTTTGATACTATCTTGAATGACCTTCTCATACATAAAAACTAGGGAAAATACAACCTAGATGGATCTACTAAAAGGTGGGTGCATAACTGATTGGAAAACCATTCCAGAGAATAGTTATCAGTGGTTCACAGTCAAGCTGGAAGGGCATATCAAGTGGGGACCCGCAGAGATCAGTTCTGGGTCCGGTTCTGTTCAACATCTTCATTGATAATTTAGAAAATGGCATAGAAACTACACTTATAAAGTTTGTGGATTATACCAAATTGGGAGGGGTTGGCAAGTGCTTTGGAGGATAGGATTAAAATTCAAAATGATCTGGTCAAAGTGGAGAAATGGTCTGCAGTAAATAAGATAAAATTCAATAAGGACAAATGCAAAGTACTCCACTTAGGAAGGAACAATCTGTTGCACACATACAAAATGGGAAATGATTGCCTAAGAAGGGGTACTGCAGAAAAGGATCTGGCGGTCATAGTGGATCATAAACTGAATACGAGTCAACAGTGTAACACTTGCAAAAAAAGCAAACATCATTCTGCGATTTATTAGCAGAAATGTTGTAAGCAAGGCACGAGAAGTAATTCTTCCACTCTACTTTTAGCTGTTCAGATCTCAATGGGAGTAATGTGTCCAGTTCTGGGTGCCACATTTCAGGAAAGATGTGGACAAATTGCAGAAAGTCCAGAGAAGAGCAACCAAAATGATTAAAGATCTAGAAAACCTTTGAGGGAAGATGGGAAAAAATGGGTTTGTTTAGTCTGGAGAGGAGAAGAGAAGACTGAGGGAGGACATGATAACAATTTTCAAGTACATTTCATGTTACAAGGAGGAGGGAGAAAAACTGTTTTCCTTAACCTATGAGGATAAGAGGAAGAGGATGAGGATAAGAAGCAATGGTCTTAAATTGCAGCAATGACAGTTTAGGTGAATGTTAGGAAAAACTTCCTAACCGTCAGGGTAGTCGTGCACTGTAATAAATTGCCTAGGAAGGTTGTGGAATCTCTGTTATTGGAGACTTTTAAGAGCAGATTACACAAACACCTGCCAAGGGTGGTCTAGGTAATATTTTGTTCTGCTATGAGTGCAGAGGACTGGACTAGATGACCTCTTGAGGACCCTTCCAGTCCTACGTCTCTATAATTCTATGATTCCTATACACGAGTGTCTTTTTCTTTTTGAGTTTATATCACTTTGAAAATGATATAAGCCAAGGCACTCTTATTTTGGAATAAAAGTCTTCACATGGGGACAATTGTACCACCATAGGTACGTTCATAATTTTCACGATGTCAACAACTTACTGGAGGCCCAACCCAACACCCAACAAAGTCAAAGTGATCTGTCCACTCACTGTAATGGATGCAGATCAGCATCTTTGGCAGGCTGTGGGTATCTCTAACTGATCACCAAAAATCAGTGGACACTTTGGAAAACTGATCTTAACATCGTTGTGCCTCAATTTTAAATTGGCAAAATAGATATTAACACTGTCCTTGCTCACATTTTAAAAGTGCATTAATATTTTCTAATGCTACTATAGGCACTATCGCCCCAATTTAAGGATATGCTTAAATGCTGTCCTGGTAATGATGCTTTCCTGAATTGGGGCTCATGTATTTGCAACATATTATATTTACATAAAAGCATTTGCCTATAATTTCACTTCTCCTTTTTAAAAAAGTATGTTATATGAATTGTTTGAATTAATTTTAAAAGTAATTCTTTCCTTAATCAATCTTACTGCATTTCCTCTCATTTGAACATGCTCATGATAGCTGTAATGAGGTAGGAAAAAGATAATGGACCATATCCTGCTCTAAGTTACACTAGTTTGACATCATGTAACTCCAATTATACAAGCAGTATTAAATCTGATTTACACTGGTATAAGTGAGAGCAGAATTAGACCTGATATATGTATGTTCACAAATCATACAGTCTAGCCTAATATTTCCAAAATTATTTAAAATATATATTATAGTAACTATATCTGCTATCAAATTTATGTATATTATAGATGTATATGTATAGATACAGTATCCTGTAGGGTAACTGAATGTATTTAGATGAGAACTCTTTTAGACTGAAAACAATTAGGCTGTGTGATTTTTGTGTTGAGTCTCTTTGATAAACCGTGCAAGTAGAGCAGAGCAACTCTTTAGCTGGTGTTAAAGTACAGCGCTGTCAGTCTGGCCTCTCTGGTTAATGTCAATAGCACTGCATATAAAAGGTGACTAAAGTGTGTACAAATGTTGATCTTTGGAGAAGGCATGCCTAGAATCATACACACATCTACTATTTCATCCACCAGGTCAACTTCAGGGAGAGGGGGCAAATTAAGAGTTTTCTTGCCAAAAGTTGATTCTTAGCACACTTGTTAGGTTACTCTACACAAAGCTACTTCCCCTGCTGCATTTAATCCATAATCCTGATATATTATTAAACTTAGAAATGCTTCTCTCATAGAATAGTTTCAAAAGCAGCAGGGAATGTATTTGTAATGTGTTATTGCAAACGGGTAGTTTACGTAAATAAAGTAGTTTTGTACTTACATTACATGTTTAAACTTTGTCCAATGTGAATACTTTGATGTCATGAAAGTACCTGAATAGCTTGACATGGGAGATTTTAAAGTAATGTAGTGTGACCCAAGAACCCCTTAATGCCAGCTGCTAAGAGGGTTACAGGAATGTCCTGATTCTAGTATGTACATTCTGGCTCACCAAATAATACCATGTGAGGTCATAAATTAAAGCTGAAGTCACATTGGTCATTAATACTGTTGTGAAATGTAAGTATAGATACTATGTACAGAGTTAAGTGTGTGTGTGTGTATATATATATATATATATATATATATATATATATAAAAAATATGTTCTGAGAGTCTGTATCAAGGTATGAGTCACTAGAAGAAGTGAAGAAACAGGTCTTCTGTCAGACAAGAGATGTTTATTCACCTCTCTGTCAGATGTAAATTAAGTACAGATGCCCCCCGACTTATGCAATCGTTCCGTTCCGGAAAGCCGGAACGTATTCCCGTACATTACGCAAATAGTTCCGCAACTCGAAAATCCTATTTCTCGCTTATGGAACTTTTTCCATAAGTGCAAATTTGCGTAAGTCAGGTCTTGCGTAACCCAGGGAGCATCTGTACTGTAAGATAACACTACGGATGCCCATTTACATACAAAGTTATCGCAGAGATGTGAAGTCAATACGCATGAGCACAAAGGGAAAATAAGCCACAGGTGATTAATACTGTCTCTAGGTATAGACAATGAATTTTGGGGAGTAAGTAGAAAGCAGAGACAATATCCCTTTATCCTGCACCTACAGAGTAAACAAGCAGTGTGTTTATTTATGAAAACATTACATTCACTACATTCATGAAAACAGGATCTCAGTCAACCATGGTTGAAATGCTGCTGAGGACTTTCAGGTTGGGAGGGGGATAAAACTAATTTAGACAGGAGATTAACCTATTAGTTATACTCACTATCATTTGAATCTTTGGTAATAAACGTATCCTTGTTTTCACTATAAATATATCTAAATGCTATGATATTAAGCAAGGTGCTAATCCTGAGTTGATTCATACAGGCTGGTGTGTATACTGTTCCTTTGGGGACAGCAGACCCAGTATTTTTGTGAGGGTTCAGTGGATACAGGTCTGGACACTACAGCAGAACGCTTCAGAGGAACTTGGAGATTGGGGTGAACCTACTATTAACCTGCAAGGCAAAGTAAGGGATGGCATATCCCAGAGGAGAGTGGCTGAATGGCTAACAGCCTGGTGGAGTCAGGGAGCTGACATCCAGCTAAACACAAACAAGTTTCCCTCTCACTGGTGGCAAGGGGTAACAAAGTGACTCAGTCCTGGGTACCCTGAGGACCATCGTACATAAGATTTAATTTGTAGTGTTCTTACAAATTAAAGATACTATTATGGCAGCAAGAGATTTAAAAAATCCATGCAATTGGTAATACAGTATAGCGTCTATAGAAAGGAAATTTGATACCCCATTTAATAATGTGGCTTTTAAAGTAAAGTTCATCTGAATACTGAATACTCAGAGAAGTCTAGGTCTGCACTCTTTTTTCACACAAATAATCTCTCTTCCTCTGTTTACTTTATTCTATAGCACTTCTGCAATACACATATTCATATACACCTCTACCTCGATATAACACGACCCGATATAACACGAATTCGGATATAATGCGGTAAAGCAGTGCTCCGGGGGCGGGGGGCGGGGCTGCGCACTCTGGCAGATCAAAGCAAGTTCGATATAACACAGTTTCACCTATAATGCAGTAAGATTTTTTTGCTCCCAAGGACAGCGTTATATCGGGGTAGAGGTGTATTAGTTTGTAACTATGGCAGATCTACAAAAATTCCAGTAAGTCACAAACATAATGCATGCTAAAAAAGCCCACATGGCTACTGTACATAATGCACATCTCCATAACAAATAATTTATGCTTTTGTTATAGGTCAAAGAGTAAAGTTCTTATTTTTGGTATATCATTTGTAAACAGCCCTTTTTTAAAAAAAGAATTATTTGCTGCTATGCAAAGCAATTCATATCCTAAGTAGTGTTTTATGGAATTCCATTTACAGTCATATGTAAAGTACAGCAGAACACATGGGTGAGAACTACAAACTGTTTCCCAAATTCATTGTACGATACATAGCAACACACAGAGGGTGAAAATCATCCATTGTAGAGGACCCATGCATCATTTATACAGTACTTAGGGCTTCTGTTTCAGTGAATGAGGAACTTGAGAGCCTTGCCAGTTTAAGTCAGAATAACAAACTACTGCCAATAAACCTCTATCACTGGGACATAAGATCCTGAGGAGTGAAGACCACGGAAGAGCACATGACTCAGCAAAATTATCACCCCCAGAATGTGACTGTAGGAACTCCATCATGAAGGTGACTTACAATCAATATGCAAAATTCTATGACTGCTGAGTAAAAATCTGGTTCACATATGAGCTCCCAATTAGTAAAATTATCCCCATAGTTATGTATGCAGTAATAACCCTGCTGGATGAAATGGTCAGGCTACATCCCTTCAATAAGATGGAAAACAGTTCCCTGAAGGAGGAAGAAATGGTGCTGAGGGAGCAGCCTATCTAGAAGTGGGACTGAACTCAGCAGCAGTCAGGATAGGAAAAGGCAGTCTCAGGAGTCAGGAAATACTCTATGTGCAAGAGGGAACCAGATCTGAGTGAATGCATAGCCTATTCTCCTTGGAACTACAGCAGCAGGCAGTTAGCAAGGACTGAGAGGGAAGTATGAGACATTGCTATGTTGCTGCATAAAGGAGACCCACAGACATAGTAACTCAGAGGGGAGCATTTTGGCAGAGAGACTGAGAACCTTGCACAGCCAAGGAACGTGCAGCTTTGCACAGACAGAAAGCATGTGTATAATTGCACATAGAGCATGCAGCCAGGAGTGCTGCCAACCTTTTTGCTGCCCTAGGCGGCGGAAGGTCCCGCCCCTGAAATGCCGCCCCCGACAGAGGCAGCGGAAGGTCCCGCCCCTGAAATACCGCCGACGACCGGGGCGGCCAAAGATCCGGCCGCCGCAGTCGCCGCCCCCCAAATGTTAGCGCCCTAGGCGACCGCCTAGGTCACCTAATGGGTTGCGCCGGCCCTGCATGCAGCATTACAGAGTAACACTGCAGTGAAGAAGAGAGGGAGGGTGTGCAGAATTACACATACAGAACATGCAGAATTGAAGGAACAACATGCAAAACTGCTGTCCCTTTTAGGTGTATCAGACCCTCAGTTTCCTTTCCTTCTGCGCCCCTTCTTCTGCACATACCACACAGCTGGTATTCCAAATTAAGATCTCCTCTCTGGAGTCTGATTTATGGATCATTTCAAGCAAACATATTTAGCTCTTCACCCTTGCTTCTTGGCTCCCCCAGCTCCTTTCTGGCCTGTCCTCAGAGCTTCATGGTCACTCCTAATATAAGGATTTGGACCTTCTCCAGGACCTTCTGCTAATCTTTTTGCTGGACTCCTGCCCTAGCTCCTCACAGCTCCTCTGACTCCCTAAACAACATTACTCTTCACAGAGATGTGGTCCCTCCAGCCAGGTGCTTCATCTGTCCCACCTGGGAGAATTACACAACCAACAAATCCATGTGTTAAAGGACTGAGGGCCATAATAGGCATACTGGAGTGGCATGCACACACACAATAGAACCCACAACCTGTTATGCCACTTTATAAAACATAATATAGAATTGCATTCAAGCAGTACAATTCAATAGGGAGAGGGCTAAAACTATAGAAAATACATCATTCTTCTTTACATTCTATAAGTTTTTATAGAATATCCATAGAACACTACTACATTTCTGTAGAATCCTTTTGGCTTCATTCTTATTTCATTCTATAGGACTCTCTCATAAGGGGTTATGATTAGCTTTTAGCGCTTAGTGGGACAATATTGAAAAACAACCACCATTTATATAGTGGTTTTCATCCTGAGGTTTCCCTACTGCATTTCAGATTTTGTATCTAGGAATCACTTACCCACAACTGAAATGTAAAGTGTAAAAATGTAATAAGAAATGCCAAAAAGAAGTTTGAAGAACAGCTAGCCAAAAACTCAAAAGGTCATAACAAAATGTTTTTTAAGTACATCAGAAGCAGGAAGCTAAACAACCAGTGGGGCCCCTGGACGATCGAGATACAAAAGGAGCACTTAAAGACGATAAAGTCATTGTGGAGAAACTAAATGAATTCTTTGCTTCAGTCTTCACGGCTGAGGATGTTAGGGAGATTCCCAAACCTGAGCCATCCTTTGTAGGTGACAAATCTGAGGAATTGTCACAGATTGAAGTGTCACTAGAGGAGGTTTTGGAATTAATTGATAAACTTAACAGTAACAAGTCACCAGGACCAGATGGCATTCACCCAAGAGTTCTGAAAAAACTCAAATGTGAAATTGCGGAACTATTAACTATGATTTGTAACCTGTCCTTTAAATCGGCTTCTGTACCCAATGAGTGGAAGATAGCTAATGTAATGCCAATATTTAAAAAGGGCTCTAGAGGTGATCTTGGCAATTACAGACCGGTAAGTCTAATGTCAGTACCGAGCAAATTAGTTGAAACAATAGTAAAGAATAAAATTGTCAGACACATAGAAGAACATAACTTGTTGGGCAAAAGTCAACATGGTTTCTGTAAAGGGAAATCATGTTTTACTAATCTATTAGAGTTCTTTGAAGGGGTCAACAAACATGTGGACAAGGGGGATCCAGTGGACATAGTGTACTTAGATTTCCAGAAAGTCTTTGACAAGGTCCCTCACCAAAGACTCTTACGTAAATTAAGTTGTCATGGGATAAGAGGGAAGATCCTTTCATGGATTGAGAACTGGTTAAAAGTCAGGGAACAAAGGGTAGGAATAAATGGTAAATTCTCAGAATGGAGAGGGGTAACTAGTGGTGTTCTCCAAGGGTCAGTCCTAGGACCAATTCTATTCAACTTATTCATAAATGATCTGGAGAAAGGGATAAACAGTGAGGTGGCAAAGTTTGCAGATGATACTAAACTGCTCAAGATAGTTAAAACCAAAGCAGACTGTGAAGAACTTCAAAAAGATCTCACAAAACTAAGTGACTGGACAACAAAATGGCAAATGAAATTTACTGTGGATAAATGTAAAGTAATACACATAGGAAAAAATAACCCCAACTATACATACAATATGATGGGGACTAATTTAGCTACAATTAATCAGGAAAGAGATCTTGGAGTCATTGTGGATAGTTCTCTGAAGACGTCCTTGCAGTGTGCAGCGGCAGTCAAAAAAGCAAACAGGATGTTAGGAATCATTAAAAAAGGAATGGAGAATATTTTATTGCCCTTATATAAATCCATGGTACGCCCACATCTTGTATACTGTGTACAGATGTGGTCTCCTCATCTTAAAAAAGATATACTGGCATTAGAAAAAGTTCAGAAAAGGGCAACTAAAATGATTACGGAGTTGGAATGGGTCCCATATGAGGAGAGATTAAAGAGGCAAGGACTTTTCAGCTTGGAAAAGAGGAGACTAAGGGGGGGATATGATAGAGGTATATAAAATCATGAGTGGTGTGGAGAAAGTGAATAAGGAAAAGTTATTTACTTGTTTCCATAATATAAGAACTAAGGGCCACCAAATGAAATTAATGGGCAGCAGGTTTAAAACAAATAAAAGGACATTCTTCTTCACACAGCGCACAGTCAACATGGGAACTCCTTGCCTGAGGAGATTGTGAAGGCTACGACTATAACAGGGTTTAAAAGAGAACTAGATAAATTCATGGAGGTTAAGTCCATTAATGGCTATTTGCCAGGATGGGTAAGGAATGGTGTCCCTAGCCTCTGTTTGTCAGAGGGTGGAGATGGATGGCAGAAGAGAGATCACTTGATCATTACCTGTTAGGTTCACTCCCTCTGGGGCACCTGGCATTGGCCACTGTCGGTAGACAGGATACTGGGCTTGATGGACCTTTGGTCTGATCCAGTATGGCCATTCTTATGTTCTTAAATGGAACCTCTTTGTGTTGAACATGGTAAATATCTTCTCTAGCAATATTAAACAAGTTTTTATATGTAAGTGAAAAACAATTTCTACTATTGGAACTTAAAGGGAAATCAAAATATTAAGTCCCAGTCTGGACAAACTGAAATAAAATCCAGATACTCCATGAAATTCATGTCAGGTTTCAGAGTAGCAGCCATGTTAGTCTATATCCACAAAAAGAACAGGAGTACTTGTGGCACCTTAGAGACTAACAAATTTATTAGAGCATAAGCTTTTGTGGGCTACAGCATATGCATATGCATCCGAAGAAGTGGGCTGTAGCCCATGAAAGCTTATGCTCTAATAAATTTGTTAGTCTCTAAGGTGCCACAAGTACTCCTGTTCTTTTTTCATGAAATTCATGGAGACTTCGTTAGGACAATCATTTTTACATGGAAGGCATTCAGATACCATGGTGAGGGTGGCAGTCTGAAACCCTAAGATAGGCAGATTCACAACAGAAATTTTTAGATAGACAGAATACATTCAGCAAGGCAGAATTTGGTTAGGACACTGGCAATTCCATCGCATATTGCTCAAAAAAGTCATGGAATCTTTAATCAACATGAATCAGCAGGATTGAAGTTTTACCACTCACTTGAGTTTTTCTTTTTTTTCCTTAAAGGGGGAACTGAAGCAGAAGGGCGTAAATAGGAAAAGTTCAAATCTACAAGATGAGATTATTTGGTCTGTTTCAAACAAAATATATAGACGTTTATTCAAACATGAGCAATTTAAAAGGACATCCGAATGGATGCTTAAATTGGCACTGAAGTGTTTAAATACCCTTTTATGTAATTAAGTTCCACTAAGATCTTAATATAGATCACTCAATAGTGGGTTTTGGACCTATTTTGCAAACAATCCCAGCAGCAGCCTGAAAACAGCAGACCAAATCGCTATCCAAGCTTCCTCATCAGGCTCAGATGTATTTTTTTCCAATTGCCTATAAATATTATTTTTATCTCCCTTTCCCCAAAACCAAGAATTGATAGCAACCCTCAAAGATGACTATGTCCATGACAAGTTTCAGGTTTTAAAACTTGAAAGTATAATTTCATATAAAGGGGAAAGTATACTTTCCATCACTCTCCCCCATTACTCAAGCATAGTTGAAAAGATTTAATTCAAATCGCGGGGGAAAAAAAGAGTTAGCCTTTTGAAAGAAAATAAGCATGGAAAATTTCATTTCAAAGGGTCAATACTTTAAAAAAGTATAAGTTTGTGAAAATAGAGGGTCATACTATCAGTAATTGACTTGCAACCTTCAAGCCTTTGCTCCAGGAACAGAATGTCTCTGATGAACAGAGCAACAGCAATCTAGAACATTCTTCACACCTTGGGAGCTCCTACACAAGTTGGAGGTGCAGACCCAAGAGTGAGACTCTATTACAATTTTCTTTTTGGAGGAACATTAATTGACCACAACAGAAAGTTCATGCACAAATAAACGTACTGGTCACCTTGTACATTAATGCTTCCTTTCCTTTGTACTGTCATTCAGGGTCCTTGCACTAACACCACACAGCCCAGTTCAGAAAACTCTATGCACAAGCTGGGACTGGACCTCGGATGGAGCTAGTCAGTGAAAGAGGTTGGACTAGAACTCTTGGAGTCCTGGTTCCTAGGCCAGTGGCCTGTTCTATAAGCTAAGAGATGTTCTGGAAATGAAGCCTCTATAGGAGACTATACCTTTTGCCAGCTCCTATATCTTGCAGCGCCCCAACTTCACTCCCTTTTCTCTTGAAACAGCTGAACAATCAATTTTCCTGATTAAAAAAAATTGACCCTGGACTTAGATTAAATATCAATACAGTTATAATAAGCTGAAAAATGACTACAATGGAAATTTTTATGCAACTTCAAAAATAGGCAACACTATTAGAAAACCCATATCATCTCATATGAACACAACCCTGGATATCTTGATTATTATTATTATTATTATTATTATAAGGTATACTAAATGAAGTAATGGCTAACTAATTATTTTTAAGTATCAGCTCTCTCTACTTTTCAGGAAATAGAGACAGAACATTTCCTAATGATGAAGCCTAAAAAATTCTTAGGCGTTGTCTACAATAAATAAAACACACATGTATTAACTGAACAATTTTAAAAACAAAAAAGTTTCCCATCCATCTCAAGGCAGTTGGTTCCTAAAAATGATTCTATTAATGCTTAAATTATAAGTACTGTATCAGATGGGCTATTTGGCCTGCGAATTAGCTCCAATACATACTACATGCTACTGTAAATGAATTTTGTTGAGCACCTGATATGCATTAGAAGCAAAATCCGCAAAGCTACATTAACATGTTTTAAGGGATCTGACCTGCAAATGTTCAGTGGAGAACTGTAAAATCATATACTTTCATCCACAGAATGTCAATGAAAATAAAAACTATTAATACTGGACCACAAACTGAATGTACTTTCCCACCATTTGATGGCTTAGTTAGAAGAATGCCAAGGGTTGCTGAAATTAGGGATATTGTGTTAACAACATGTAAATAAGGTGCAATGACCAGCAGGTTTTACAGATATTAAAATATGTTTTTCTTCATATATTTCCAGTAAGGAGCACCATTTATATAAAATCCTTGGGTCTGAGGCTAGTTTAAATATAATATACATGTAGGGGAAATAACATTTGCTTCATTTAGACCTCAGGCACTGCTGATGGCAGAACAAGACTGGAATGTGCAGATAATTATCTTTGAGGCTAGTCAACTGCTATAAGTCCTTCATAATATCATCTTTAAGATCAAGCCAAGACATTCCAGTCTGAACCAAGGTTTATTTATTAAAGGATTTAGCACTTTTAGATCCCAAATTGCCTGGAAGACCACCAATTTCTATTTCCAAATATCCAATTTCTCCAGTTTCTTGGTACATGCATAAGACATTCAAAATCACTTCATGCATACACCTACCCCCCCACCCCTAAATTCTTTTCCCTCAGTGAGGAGAATTCCATTGCAAACTCCTCCACAAAGTAAAATCTCCACAGAGACTTGTAGGAGATTTGACTGGTTCATAAAGTCTCAATCATTTAAACACTAATAGGGAAAAAAAATCACAGGAAACAAACACAAAACATAGCTGGATGGTAGTAATTTAGAGAGACATGAACCATAGGGACTGCTTGCCTCCTTTACTGGTTCACGATAGGTACAATTCACCCAAATACAGAAGGCCTCTGCAAGGTCCTTTGGACCACTTAAACCTCAGATGAAGGGGCAAATCCTATCTACTCTTCCATGAGTATGGAAGATCCCTCATCCAGTGGAACCAACCAGTGCAGTAACACTACAGAAGGCGGTAAGACTAGTAAAGGCTGTATAGGAGCTGCAGAATTCCTAGTGGGACATCCAAGGTTAGCATGCAGAGCTGGTCTGTGTCAAAATGCACACCATTTTTTATACATATTAATAGGATAGAGAAGTATGGACATTTATTTCTTAGTTTGATCTCTTGCTGTTTGTCCAGATGTATCTTTGTCTTGTACTGGATATAACTTGTTAGTGATTTGGTGTTTGTTGTATTTGTTAACATGTGGACCAGTGGATTTCTTACACGATGATCAGGTAGTAGGGATACTGTGATATCTACTGATTGTTTGTTGTGCTTTATATATTAAAATGTTACACTGGGACAGAATAGTGGATACTGAGGGACCTTATTTATCTTTGCATGTTTAACTCTTTTTCAAAAAATCTTGATTAAAAAGTAGAAAGAGATACAACTGTTACCCATAATTAGAGCACCACAGTCCTCCGATTGCAATAAGTTGACATTGTACAGCGATTATCATTTTGGAGTTGGTACTACTATTTTTTAAAGTTCACTGTACAATAACAAAGGCAATGGCTTACAATATACCATCTGTTCTGTAAATGAAAGTGATAGTGGAATATTAAAGAAGCTTTATGTACAGGCACAGAAGATAAATACATGTCTTCCTACACATAATAGAGCTGGTTAACAGAAAAACTAAACATTCACACTATGAACCTAGTTATCCAAACTTCCTTACTGTATCTAATGAACTGGTAACCTGTCTTCCTGTCTGACAATGACTCTTAATTATACAAACTCCCAATTATCCAGACAAATTTAGACAATCTGTTTGAATAACTGGCATCCTACTGTGCTGCATTAAAAATATGTATAGTGTGACCCAAGGTATAGCTTAACATTAGTTATGTGATGCTCCACCCTCAGGGAGGAATGAGATAAGCCACTTCAAAAGAGTAATTCTTGTTAGTATAAACCCACAGTGATACATGTCAATTATTAATTAGTTTATTATTTGGAATGGTTGTAATGGTGCAAAAGTATTTCACGAAAGTATATGATCTTAAATTACTCCTGACTACAGGAAAAAGAAAATAAAAAAGAGCAGTATCTACTTCTCAAGGATATCTGTCTTCTTTATCAGAGTTGTCACATTCATTTCTCTCCTTTACTTTAGTTTGTAGACAAGCTGCCAACAAGAGGCCCAGGCAGATATAAGATTTCCCAGTGTGAATCCTGGTAAGTTTTCCTGCATATAGGAAAGATGATTCAGCCCTTTATTCCACAAAGGTTTTTGGAGAGCAACAAAATCTGTTAACCTAGGTCAGGAAAGAAAAGCAGTTTATACCCTTTGAACTCACGGGACACATTCTGCTATCATTTATCTTTTTTGATTTCGGTAGGGTTGAACCAGTGAAACTGAAAGCAGAATTTGGCTTGCTATCGTTAATTTTTCAATCTGCATGTAAAATTCACTTGCCAAACAAATATAATGATCATGCTAATATTTCTTAACACAGACCTGAAGAAAAATATCACAGGTGGGCCCATGCAAATGATAACAACTTGAATTTGAAAACTATGAGGAAACAAAGCAAAGAGAGGAATATTGCTGTTCTTATCACAGAGAACTAAACATGCCTCTCCAAGAGAAAGATATTAAAAGCATTCAGTTTCTTAGTGATGTCTGGTTTTAGGTGTATAAATTATATGCACAAATACTCAATGCTGGTATAACCAGAATCACAGATATTGGGCAACCAAAAAGGGGGGGGGGGCAACCAGGAAGTGGAGGAAATGTAGATATGTGATACACTAGGCAGATAAATAAAACTAGAAAATTGATTTGAAACACTCAGTTGTGCACCTTTTTTACAAAAGCAAAAACAAAAACAAATGATGTTGATTCAAGAATGAAAATTGGCAGGAATCTGCCATTAGGTCTTCTATAGTTTACTCTATTTTTCTCCTCCAGACATTGTCAGTGGGAGGTTTTATAGGATAATGAAATACTGAGAAACTTATGACAAGCATGTCCAAACAATGTAAAACATATTTTTCACAACACAGTAAACTCTGATAACTTTAAAGCCATGGAGCCAAGAGTAGTTTGACGAATAATTATAACAGAATTGTAACCTGAAAAACCTGTTTAAGGTATTTAAGTATTCTTAATTTTTTTCCAGAAAATACTTTTACTGCAGAAAGTAACTTTTATAAAACAGAGTAGAATGAACTATTAAAAAGTGATTGGTCATAAAATATTGAAAAGAAATGTGTTTTATAGCTTGATGAAAGAATAATAGACACATACCATAAATAGCATCAATTAGTAGCTGTTCATCAGAAAAAAACAAGGACTGAGAGGGCATGGAGCTTGCTCTACCCTCTCACTCATAGAGGTTGTCCCTTCTAAGTCACACTTAATGTACACTGGTGGTGAAATATGTGAGTGTACTTCTAAGGCTGCTGCTGTTCATGCTAAATCTATTGTATAGAATCATAGAATATCAGGGTTGGAAGGGACCTCAGGAGGTCATCTAGTCCAACCCCCTGCTCAAAGCAGGACCAATCCCCATCAAAGCAGGACCAATCCCCAATAGATGGAGATCTCGTCAGGCTTCAATTCTATCAATCCACCAGCTTTTACTTTACAAACACCACATTTACTTGAGAAATAAAAAAAATCTCGAAAAGCCCATTTTAACTATTAAAATAACCTAGCACATGCTTTAAAAAAAATAAAAGACCGATACAGTAGAGCAGAACGAAGCTGCACAAAAAAAGTACTGTAAGTGTAAAAAGTTGGGCTTTTCTATAGTTTATTAAAAACACAAAATAATTCCAAGAATTTTCAGCCTCTCATAATTCAAATCCTGGCCCAATGAGCCCCTTCACCCTGGAGCCGGCCAGAGCTGTACAGAGGAGAAGGGTTTTGTAAACTCAAAGGCCTAAACAAATCCTGAGATTCCTCTATTTTGGTGTGAAATATCTCTGAGGCTAATCAACTCTTCCGCAAGCCCATGGCAGAGTCTAAGTTTTAGCCACTACCTAAGCACTGGAAGATAATGTCAAGAGAATACTGAGCATGTACATTGGCTCCCAGAAATTCACTTGTAGCGGTGAGGAGGTTCCTCCCGGATGATGTGCCAGATAGACAGGCAGACCAAGACATGGATTTCCCAGCAGAGATATGTAATTGAGCTGTCAGCTGGTAGCAAAATCCAAGAAACTGGTCTTCACGGTGGGAGAGGACATGGTTTCCCCTTGTAGCAACCTTACACTGGCTGCCTAGCTACTATTTTTCTCTCTTTAAATTTGGAGACCCATCCATGTCTTTTGATTCCTATGCAGTAGGACCCTCACCAGGAGAAGAGTGACCAGGGTATGTGTTCAGATGGCCACAGAGAGCAGAAAGCTCATCTGCAGAGCTTCATCCACTCCCAGACAGCTGCCTGGTTACAATCACACAGCCATGTTGACCACTCATGATGCTCAACAATCCTGGTTTTGCAGCAGGCTAACATACTGAGCATGCTGCTTTTAAAGTAAGGTCAGGATTTGGCCCTAGGTGAGTAAATTAAGTATATTTTTCAGCTACTGTTTTCAGATACAGCACTGAGAGCATAACACAAATTCCTAATGCATCATTCATATTTTAATCTGTAAATTCTCTAAAGTCATTTTTCTGTTGTTACTGAAGTACTACCTTAAATACATATTGACTAATCTATGGTTTCATACATCAAGTGGACTATTTTTCATATACAGACTTAAATCTGGCTTTAAAAATTGTAGGATGAATTGTAAAAACAGTTTAAAGTTATGATTGGCTGATAAAGTGAAACTGTACTCCAGTTCACTTGGATTACTGTACAGCTGCAAGATATAAATTCTGTGTGAGAAACAGTACATTTTTTTTAATGCTCTTTGAATTATCATGTTTTTGTTAAATGAAGGACAACTGGTTTCATATGCAGGTAAAGAAATATTGGCATAAGGAGTGTTATTTGATTTTAACTGAGTCATGTTGCCAGAATGCATGAAACAGCTGCTTAAGTTGAGTATCTGCCTGAGGCTACAACTAAATTTCCTTCATCCCCATACCACCTGTCTGCTCTAAAGTTACTGGATGTTAGTAGGTATCAAGCCCCAGTGGGATCTGTAACTACCATAATGATGAAGTGCATTCCACACTACCCTAAACAACATCTTGACACTTCCGATAGACATGTATTTTACAGTATGGGATAAGGCATTATCCTCCCCTTCCCCCTCCCTTTTTTTTTTTGCTTGTTTGCTTGTTTTTAAAAAAAAATTCACAAATAAAGAATATTACAGACATACAAAATGGCAACGGCTTAATTGGAGGTGGGTGATACTGAACTTTATTTATTTCACTCTCTTTGATACATCTATTCCATTTCATCTATGTGCTTTTATTATATTTAGTGTCACAAAATATGCAACAAATTGTCCAGACAAAACCACCCAGACTAGAAAAATACTTGCCCCAAATAATTTCAGTAATAATAAACTTATACTTCCAATAATGCCAAACTTCTCAACTCACTCCCATGAGAAAAGGGGAGATTTGCACTATGTCGCAATGATTAACAAATTCAGACTTTTTCAAACCAGAAGGAGGAAAAGGTTCATAGGTTTAACACCCATTAAATGGATTAGAAGCTAGCTAACTGCTAGGTATCAAAATGTAATTGTAAACAGGGAATCATCCTCAAGCAGGTGTGTTTCTAGTGGGGTCCCAGTGGGATCTGTTCTTGGCCTTATGCTATTTAATATTTTTATTAATGATCTAGAAGGAAAAAACAGATCACTGATCAAGTTTGCAGATGACACAAAAATTAGATGAGCGGTAAATAATGAAGAAGATAATCACTAATACAGAGTTATTTGGATTACTTGGTAAACGGGGCACAAGCAAATAATATTCATTGAAAAGATTACCACCTAGGAACAAAGAAAGTAGTCTATAATTACAGGATAGGAGATGATCCTGGGAAGCAGTGATTCTGAAAAAAGATGTGGGGTTCATGGTACATAATCAACTGAACAGAAGAACTAATGCAATCCTGAGATGCATAAACAGGGGAATCTCATGTAGGAGTAGAGAGGTTATTTTACCTTTATATTTGGCATTAGTGTGACCGCTGCTGGAATACTGTGTTCTGTTAATGGTGAGAGTAATTAACCACTGGAACAATTTACCAAGGGCTGTGGTGGATTTTCCATCCTGGACAAGTTTAAATCAAGGGTGTAAGTTTTTCTAAAAGATTTGTTCTAGGGATTATTTTGGGGAAGTTCTATGGCCTGTGTTATACAGGAGGGCAGGTTCTATTATCACAATGACCCTCTCTGGCCTCACAATCTAGGAATCATTCCTCATGGAAAATGCCCTGCCACCAACTCACTCTTTTTATAGCAGGGGACTAATCACCTAAGCACCCTCGCTGAGTACAGCTACAATATAAAGTGTCTCTCACATCCTAGATCACAAACCACTTAGAGCTACAGAGTTCAATACCAACACCCAAAACTCTACTCAGATGCCACTGTAGTTTATGCAGTCTGGTACACTGTGCTCTCTGTGTAAAACATTACATAATAAGCAGGCAGGCATATTCTGGACTAACTTAGATTCAGAATGTTAGCCACATATAGCATCATTTAGAACTGATTAATGAAGCCTAGTATCAGGTGACAAAGTCTTGGGCAACTGTGACGAGGTCACATCTGAGAAGAAAGTCATAATCATTTTGTCACACACTGATGAAATCACACCTGGCCAGAACTGCTACAGTACATGATCAGCAAAGGGTTTATAAGAGTAGAAGCAAAAGTTTACATGTCATTCCTCTGCTTCTACATTTCTGCATACAGTAAGGAAAAGTACATTACATCCAATGGTTTATGATAGCAACTGAAAAAAAGTGTAGCAAAGATGCTAGGCTGCTGCATGAAAATAAAATAAGTACTTAGGAAAGAACAAAATATACCATACATTGGAAAGGCTCACAATGGTTATGGACGGCAAAATGCTTAACACTGAAAAATGCGATGCCCCAACCTGACAGAAACCGGAAGCTTGTGAACTGTCCACTAAACTCAAAGAGAAGGTCATGTATTTCTTACTCCCACGCTTTGGGAATCCTTCACTGTTCAATAGCCAGCTTTGCAAACATCTCAAGTTGTTTATAGGAATGTACTTTAGTTGCTTAAGTACAGCTGTATTTATGTATAGATAAGAGTAACAGACAGAAAGACTTAGCCTCCTGATACAGTAAGGCAGCAGTTCTCAACCAGAGGTCTGAGGCCCCCTGGGGGGCCACGAGCAGGTTCCAAGGGGGTCACCAAGCAGGGCTGGGATTAGATTCACTGGGGCCCAGGGTAGAAAGCTGAAGCCCCACCTCACAGGGCTGAAGCCCGGGGCCCCGAGTCCACCACCCAGGGCTGAAGCTGAAGACTGTGCAACTTAGCTTTGTGGGGCTGTCTGCGCCATGGGACCCTGGGAAATTACCTTGCTTGCTACCCGCTAATGCCAGCCCTGGCTTTTATATGCAGAAAAACAATTGTTGTGGCACAGGTGGGCTGTGGAATTTTTATTGCATGTTGAGGAGGCCTCAGAAAGAAAAAGATTAAGAACCCCTGCAGTAAGGCACCCCATCGTACAGTCTTTTGTAAATCACAGCATGCAGCACTCTTACACAGCATTCTTGCCATGACAAAACTGCATGTTAAAATGCATACACATTGTGCCATTACCTATATAGTAACTGTGGATAATTAAAGAAATGGTAAGTGTCATATATTGGATAGCCACATTAACATTGAAGCAAACCCACAGGTCTCAAAATACCACATTACAATTCACATGGCCCATGAAACCTGACACACTGTAGCTGCCCTTTTGGATTATTTCTTGAGACAACGATAGTCCCAATGGGTTGGATTAGGGGCCTTGATTTCTGAAGCTTATTCTGGGCTTTTACAAGCCAGTAGTGACTTACACACTGAAGTTGTTTACATATTCAGGATGTGCTGTTGTAGAATGGTGGAAAAGTCAAAGAAATCCCTATGACTCAGTGAAATTATTCTTCAGGTACAGCAGTTTAAGACTTCTGTTTAGATTTAAAAGTAAAAACATCGCTATAGAAAAGATTTCTTTCACAGCCTCTTGCAGGGATCCAAATGTAATATTTCTAGCTTTTTCCCCGTTCCAGAGATTGCAAAACCTTCCTTTATGCATTTCTTTAGCATTGAAGTAAGTACAGAATTGGCTGATGGCTGATATGCCAACGTATATAATTCAAGATCTTAGAACTAGTCTATAAAGCCCTATAAAACCAAGGACCTAAATAAATGAGCAACCACCCCTGGCATTATGTCCCTGCCCAGAAGGTAGAGTAGGCCAGGCCTTGTCTGTATAGTAATTGTTAGACTGTAACTGTGCTCAGAGATTGCCCACAAAGAATTCTAAAAATCAGGGCCCTCATTCTTGTGTTAAAACATTTTTTAACTACTGTGTGACACTACAGTTTCTGAGACACTAGGGTATCAGAAATTCTTGTGCTGTGTATTTTACCCCATTACCACCTAGTAGTCTCATTCATTACCAGTCCTGATTCTTCTTAGCAGTTCTTGCTTTTGTCTGACAATTACACTGTTTTTTCCCCACTGTCACTTAACTTTGTGGCATATTAACAGGACAAAGCTTTCACCCCCACGTGGAGCTTCACAAGACCTTAACTGTAGGGTCTGTACTCCACTGCTCCTTCCAGGGGAGGATGCTGGAAAGGAGACAGGGTAAGTGATCCATGCCCACCTATTCAGCAGCCTGAATGGACACAATAGGGAGAACAATTTGCTCTGTCCTATTGATGAAGGAGACTATGCAGTCTCCATGCAAACAGAGAAGCCTGGGAGATTGTGCCTGTGTGAGCTCTCTGGTGTTCTTCTGTGGGGCACCATGACCCCCACCCTCCCCACCATCATGCAGTGCTGTGGCACAGATATCACAATTTAGCCCTTTGCCTTGACACCCTATAATATATTTTTAGGTAAAAGATATAAAAACATCACTTCTGACACCACTGAAATGCAGTCACTTCTGGGGTGAATGCAAAGCACTAACATTACCTACTAATACTGCACAGCTGTTTAGGCTAGGAAGCGAAAACTTACACGGTATCAAATTAAAACTAAAGAGGGAATTTAGGAAGGTAGTATGGACAATAACTACTGGAGTTTTATTAAACAAGTTCACCAAGTTTAGCATTCCTACTCTTCAGTAAAGTGGCAAAGGATCTTAAATGACGACATGTTGTCTTCATGCCACATCTCAAAGATGGCTCCCTCAGCAACTCAGCGCCCACTAAAAAAAATTCTGGGACCCTGGCTGAATGCTGACTCGGAGGGAGATGATCAGTGACTCAAAATCAACATTACCTCCTTCAGTTCACCTAGATATTGTGTGCAGATCTATAATCAAAGTACTGACTCAACCTGACCCTGCTTAGTTTATGAGATGTAATAGGGAAACAGCACAGGGAAATGAAACCAAGAGAAGAAAAGAGCTAGGGACCTATAGATAACAATTCTGCTGGAAATGTTAAAAAAAGTTACTTGCATGCTCTGCTGCTTTCACAGTGCCAAATACAGTACATATCAACATAATGAAAATAATAATAATTTTTTAACAAAACATATACTGAGTCCAAGAGGAAGCACTGTCCGTAGTCATACACCAATTGACTTCCAACAAAAACTACTGCACCTCATATTCGCTAAATGTTCTTAATTCTAGCTCTGTCTTGCTCTTAAGAGTCTGAAGTTTAAACTAAGATTTTTAAAAATAACGGGTAGTAACCAAAAGCAAGTAGAACAATTAAAAGAATGTTTCAGGGGTATCAATCCTGATATAAAACTGTAAAAGCAATGTAAGATACGGCTAATATTCTGTCTTTACTGAATACCTTTATGTTTGTGGAACTGTATGTGACAGGATTCACGGGTTGCATTCCTTATTTAGAATACTCTATTGTTCAACACTAAAACCACGGTCGTGTTTTGTACTACTATTGTGGGATACTGGAGTGGTTCTTTTATGCAAGGGGAAAGGTATATGCTGAAAAACTAAGGCACAAAAGGGAGAGTTAAGAGCAAATAATAATGAACATTGCTTGCTTTTTTCAGTTTCAACCGCAGCTTTAGCATTTCTGAAATATCCATATTTTGCATACTCAGATTGGACACAAGGGTATTTAAGTTCTGGCACTTAGAAACAAGTGGTCCGATTTTCAAAGGTGCTGAGTACTTACAGCTCCCATTGGCTTCAGAAGGATTCAGAACATCTGAAATTACTTTTCATGGAAATAGGTTTCTTTTTGCATGTAGACATGCATCTGTTGTTCCTAAAGTCACTTTTCATACTGTGTGGATTTCCTCCTTGCTGTAAATCTTTCTTCATGTTTTGCTAGACAAACTACCCTTGAGAGTTGTCCTCATTCTAAATACTTTCATTGTCAGTCATAAAATAATTCAGTACTTCAAAGTGAGCATAGAGGAGGCAGCAGGAGGCAGTCATTGCTACAAGAGACATAAGATTTTCAAATAAAACACCTGTAAGGTTGGGAGGGATGACACAATCAATCAGAAGAACTGGAGACAAGCGCCTTCTAAATAGGGTTGCCAGGTCTCCGGTTTTCAACTGGAATGCCTGGTCGAAAAGGTATCCTGGTGGCTCCGGTCAGACGACCAGGCCATTAAAAGTCCGGTCTGCGGCGCAGCAGGGGTCCAGGGCTAAGGCAGGCTCCCTGACAGCTCTAGTTCCGTGCGGCTCCCGGAAGCAGTAGCCAGGTCCCTGCAGCCCCTAGACACATGGGTGGCCAGGGAGGCTCTTGTGTAGATCTGGCCTGAGAAACCTGTAGCTGATAAGAGATGAGTATGGGAGTCATAAGAAGTAATGTGCTACCCTATGACCCCACCTAATCTGGCCCTCCTGTGAGCTTTAGTAGGTTCATTACCCCCAACATCTTCTATTCTTCATTCCCTGCAATGGTTAGGTTCCTCCATAGGGGGCTTGTCAGCTCTGTCTAGTGAACCAAACCAGGCCCCTCATGAGCCTTTGATTGCCACTGCTCCATAAGAAGTCCATTGGTGATATTCTGGCCCCAGTTAAGCTGGTTGCAAAACTCCCATTGACTTTAATTGGGTAATGATTTCACTCAAAAGTAGAGTAAGGACTTTAGGATTTAGTCTTTTATTTGCAAATACATGAGGAAAGTGATACTACTCAATATATTAATTCCAAACAAACACTTTATAGTTCATCTAAGGATACTATGAAATCCCCCTTTACAATGGCACTATTAAAAGAAAATTTTCATGAAAAGGTATTCAAAATAAACTTGGGAAATTGTCAGTGAAGACTGTCTGGAAAATTACTTTTGTTACTGGGCATGCAACAATTCCCATGCTGGGGTCCTACTTTATTAAATCCAAATTAAACTTGAAATAAAGTCTTTCCCTTTGGATTTAGGGGTTACACAGCCCTCAGGCCTGTGTTTCTCTGGGAGCTCCTCTCAATTAGGAAAACTCTTCACTCTGTGAGTACCTCCCTGCCACTGAGCCCCAATGGATTTTTATCAGGCTCAGGTGTTCTTTATTCAAGCATGAGATAGGCGTGTTCCACTTAAATTAGCTTGTCACAGGTGGCCCTGGACTCCCTTAAAGGGGCCAGCAACCCTGTGACACCTTTCCACTTAACTTCTAGTTGTTATATACATTCAAATACTACAAAATTAACTTTTCAAAATGAATCTTAAATTCAGTCCATCTGTGCTGCAATATTTGGCTAAGATTGCATGTTAAATTTTCACCACTCTAATTCAAAAATTGCTTGGCTGATCTGCTTCAGACCTTAAACAGTCTGACAGCATGAGCCTAACCAGGAGAATTTTTAGGCCAAAAGGAGGCTTAATGTATAATTACTTTTGCAACCTTAAAAATGGAGCCATGAACTTAGCTCTATAATACAGACAGTAGTAAGTTTTTTTATTTGAGCATGTGATTCTAAAATAAATAAAATGGGAGGGGGGAGTGGGGAGAGCTTGATGGACTAAGGGAACTTCCCAAATCCCGTAAAGTATGTGTACTATTACCAGATGTATAACAGTTGATGTGTATATCTGGATTGTGGATTTGAAAGGCACTTTCAGGCCAGGAGACCCAACACATTCTGTCCCTCAGTTCCAGGAGTTCCAAATAACAAGTAGCTTGTATCCTTAAATATACAGCTATGACTATGTCTCAACAGAAAATACATTACCAGAATTTGAGAGGCACTTATTAACAAGTGTTAGAAGTTCAAACTAGCAGTCTATTTCTATTTAGATGTCCCAGTTACATCATTTCATATTCTAAAGCTATACCATGAGGGTCATGTTTAACCTTGCAAGAGATACCAGAACAAAAAATATTGCAAAAGACAGGCACATCTTATGGCTTTTGTCTGAAATTCAGAAATACAGCTACATATTTGACGTTTAAAAATGTGCTATGCAATTGAAATAATTAAGGTAAAAGTAAATACAGACAAAACCCATGAGCTTTTACTTTTGTTGCCCGGTTACCCATGCAAAAAATGATTTCACTGAGTATATACATCCCTATACCCTAACAATTAGAAACACAGATCTCGGTCATGGAAAAAAGTGAAAAGAAACAAAGAAAAAGGGAAACTATTATCATAATTAGAGCTATGTAAAACTTGGATATTATGGTTTGCAGGGGTTCATTCAAACCTTTTCTTTGGCTTTGGCTCACATCCCAAATATTGCTTTGACTTTTGGGCTCAATGGAAGCCAAAAGCTCTAAATGAAACTTGGCCAAAGTCAACATTTTTACAGGTTTGGGGTCAAAACCGTGCAAACCCACCAAGTTCCTCCTACAACTATAAATCAGCTCAGGTTTGCCAAAAAGTTTGTAAAAGCTGTTTGGCACACCACGCTTGAGCTTCATTATCATAGTTTGATAAAATGTTACTCGAATCCATCCTCTATTTCTGTGTGCAGTCTCCTCCCTTTCTCCAAAAGTATTAAGGCCCAGTGCTGTAAAGTGCTGAGCATCCTCACCTTCCACTGAGTTCAGGGTCACTGAAGGCATTCAGTACCTTGCATGGGGCACTCCGTATCTTGTAGTACTGGGATTACAGTGAATAGTTAGGCATTTGGGAGCGCAACGCAGAAACACACATTTCACTTTTATTCCTGGTAGTAATGATTAAAGTTAAATAAATAGCTGTAGCAGATTATCAGAGAGACAAACTGTATCTGGAGGCACCTTCAACCAACATGTTTTCAATGCGGCAATATACGTAGTGTGAAATATCCATACACTTTTGTAAGCAACACTTGAAAAAGCAAATTCACACTTTCAGTCAAAAGGCATATATTGGGGGGGGGGGGAGGAGGCACAAAGAGAAAAAAAGAAAAAATATATAGGTCCTTATGTAATTTTTCAGCCTTGTATAAATGTTCATCAACAGGTACTCCATCCTACCCCAAAAAAGCATCCCAAACCTGACTATTAAAGGATTAGAAAACATGCCTTATAGTGATGGACTTAGGGGGCTCAATCTATTTAGTTTAACACAGAGAAAGTTAAGGGGGTGACTTGCTTACAGTCTGTAAGTATGTACATGGGGAACCAACATTTAATGATGAGCTCTTCAATCTAACAGAAAAAGGTATAAAACAATCTAATGGCTGAAAGTTGAAGCTAGACAAATTTAGACTGGAAATAAGATGTACATTTTAAACAGTGAGAGTGATCAAGTGTTGAAACAATTTACCACGGGTTATGGTGATTCTCCATCACTGAATTTTTAAATCAAGATTGGATGTTTTCATAAAATATATACTTTAGCAATAATTTTGGGGAAGTTCTATTGCCTGTGTGATACAGGAGATCAGATCTGATGATCATGATGGTTCCTTCTGGCCTTGGAATCTGGACCTATGAAAATGAGTCAACAATGCAATGCAGTTGTGAAAAAGGCTAACATCATTCTCGGCTGTATTAATAGGATGGCATATGTATAACAGAGGAGTTCATTGTCCCACTTTACTCAGTACTGGTGAGGCCTCAGCTGCAGTACTGTGACCAATTCTGGGTGCCACACTTCACGGAATATGTGGAAAAATTGGAGAAAGTCCAATGATAAAAGGTTTAGAAAACCTGACCTATGAGAAAAGATTAAAAGAACTGGCCATGTTTAGCCTTGAGAAAAGACAACTGAAGGGGATCTAGTAACAGTCTTCAAATATGTTAAGGGCAGTTACAAAGAGGACCACAATCAATTATTCTTTGTGTCCACTGAAGGTAGGACAAGTAGTAATGGGCTTCATCTGCAGCAGGGAGATTTAGGTTAGCTATTAGGAAAAACTTTCTAACTGTAAGGGTAGTTAAGCTCTGGAATAGGCTTCCAAAGCAGGCCATGAAATGCCCATCATTGGAGGTTTTTAAGAACAACTTGGACAAAAATCAGTCAGGAATGGTCTAGGTTTACCTGGTCCTCCCTTTGGGGAGGGGTCTGACCTTCATGTCTTCTCAAGGACCCTTCCAACCCTACATTTGTATGATTCTAGGATTCTTCACCTTCTCTATTTGTACATACTTCAAATAATAAAACAGAAGGAGGGCATTCATTCCAGAGAAAATAACAAAACAACAATCCTTTCAAACCCCCGATTGTTTTTGTATTGAAAATACACATGATTCATACAAGAGGTAAATATGCACTGTGAGAAATTCATGTTAATACCTAAAAGTGCACATATTCAGAAATAGGCACTAGACTAAATTTATTTCAAGTCCTCATACTCGAACTGCTGGTGATTTTCTTTTACCTATAAATGTTCACCCAATCGTAATTATCTCAACTTACAGTAAAAATAATAAAATGTATTGTGGCATTCTAATAATTGGAAAGAGACATTCAATCCTAATCCTTTTTAATATTTGTTCATTTAAAATGTATTTCACATTTACTAAGTTTTCCTTAAAAACACAAATGCTATTGTTACATTGTGCCTGTTATTCAAACGAAAGATTTGGCACAGTTCTTTTATTACTTAAAAACTAGTTTGGGGAATAATAAATGTAACAGAAGCCATCATCATAGAAGACATACAAAAAAACCCAGACCATTCAGAACATGGCTAGAAGAGATGGATAGGTTTTTGCTTGTAACAACAATATATTTGGGTTAGAAGACAGATGTTCACAGTGCACATGTGGTTTACCTGTGAAGGGAAATTTTATACATGTGCACAAAACCACAGGGTAGTTATAGTTTTAAGGCTGTAGTAAGAGTAAGAAAAAAATGCCTGTAAGATGAGTAAATGTGTAAATCCATCACTAAATCAGGTTAAGAGAAGAGCATTTCATTTTAAAATTGGGACCTTTATGATTAGGTTCAGGTATTCAGCAAACATTTAAAAATATTGTTCAACTGTGAGCATTTTAGAAACTGTGGTTTGCTAATTTCTCATAAGATTCCTTTCACAACGAAGAAGTGCAACCAAAACAAAAACAAATCTGCTGTAATGATACAGGGAAGCTGTGTGCTTCATTTTCAACAAGTATAATTGACTTTGACAGCACACCAGTAATTTAATGCACTAAAATCAACACTATATACCTCGACCATCTGGGCATAGAAAGGGCAAACCTGCACCTATATATGAACTTTGACAATGGAAGCATTTTCAAAAATCTAAGAAACCTCATTAAAAAGAGGCAGCAATTATGTCAATATCTTCTCCAAATAGACCTTCTGCATTCAAAATCTAGAACAAGCATACATTTAAAGGCAGGCAGTTATACATCCAATATTCAGACCATTTCAATGAAAAAATTGATTGGCCTAAACTTACTAGAAAATATAGAGAAAATAATTCTATGTTTCAAAGAATATAAGTGTTTTTGTCCATTTTAAGAACTTTCTGTTTAATTAACTTGTTGTATTATTTTATTCTAAGGCACAATCACAAGAGTAAAGCAGAACAGCTCACACCTCCTCCTTGGTCTTCAGGCTTCTTCCCATGTTTACTTGCCACTGTTCATTGGCATACTCTTCACTGGGAGAGGACACCTCTGTCTATGCCCCAGTGCACCAAGAATGGGGTGTAGGAAGGAGGTCTGAGAAGGAGTCTCTGAGACTCCAGAAACACCTTTCCCTTAAGTTCCCCTCCTTGGAGACAGAGGGAGTCCAGTCCCTTTGGGGTGGTCTGATACCTTCCACAAACAGTAGTTTACTTAAAATTTATTCAAGATTTATTCAAAAGAGAAAAGGGTTGTAAAACAAAGCATCTAAAACCGCTGTACTGTAGGCTCCCCTTAGCTTAATTTTAGAAAAAATAAAAGAGAATTGTACATTTCTGGAAATCAAATCCCTTTGGTAATCATCCTTGGATAAGTTTGACAATCTCTCCCTATCCCTCACTCCAACCTACTCATCAAGTCCTATGCATTAAAGTTCATTATCTTATCACAGTGAGGTTACACCCATATTGCCACAAGGGAGTGTTTGCTCAAGAATACCATCTGGAGGTAATACAAAAATCTTTGTCCCCAAACCCAACAAATAGTGTCCCCTCATCACCTCTGGGACGTTACTCCACCAAGTCCAGTATTTCAAAGGCTACTTCTCAATAGGCAGGGAGCCAACTATAAATTTGCATCTCCATTGTTCTTGGCTATGGGAGGGGAGACCAATCATGCCCTCGTACTGGATGAATGCAGTTTCTATCTTAGCCAGTTACAGAGGTAACAGATTTTCTCTTGTAAGTAAATATAAATTATTGGCAAACTCTAGGCCTTCTGTCACAATACTGTTGCCCCCCCGTCCTTGCTGAGTGGAAGCAAATTCATGGCTTGGTATGTCAGTTACTTATCTGGAACAGAAATCAGTGCCATAGTCATATATTTTCTTAGTGTAATTTGTTCATTTACAAAATGTACACAAGTCCTGTTTCCATGATCAGCAATGGTAACAAACTGCACACAAGAAACCCCTTTTTTTGCAAAAAAATCAGGTCTTTTTTCTAATATCATGGCCCTGACGGTGCTTAAGAACTGTTCTGCATTGGGAAGGTGCAGATCTGCCCTTCTCCAGGGAAAGCCCTGGGAAGCAGCCTGCCTTGGACAGAAAGAAAGCTTCCCAGAGTTCCCAGTTGTACAAAAGCTGTGTGCCTGCTACTACATGTTCTTCTGTTGTGTTGGTGTGTAGAAGGGGCTTAGCACTGGCCCTGCCTTCGCTCTGTTCCTTCTCACCCTCTGTGGGGTGCCTATGACCTGGGAATTGGACAAGCCCCTATGCTCATTAGAGTGCTGGGACTGTAATTCTCCTGGTCCTTATTGCTCATGGGAGGAGAAGAAGATGGATCTTTATGCCCTCCTCCACCCAGCATATTGCACAAGGGTCAGTCACAGACTGTCCCTGTATGATCAATACTATGGTAATAATGAAACCATCACTAAAAATTTAGAGCTAAATTCTGTCAGGGAGACCCCACAGGCCAATCTCCTAATTCTCTGTTGGTATCTATGCAGACTCAAGTAGAGTAGCAGAAACCAACTTGGAAACCTTCCCCGTCTGCAATTTGGCTGTTATTGTAGTATATTGATCAGACTTCTGGAAGGTATACAGTGACCAGAAAAAGGACTTTAAAAGGATTGGTTAAAGGAACAGAACAGAGGGTGGGAAAGGTTGGGGCTCCAATGAATGATACAGCAGGGAGCCAACTCCCCTTTCTTATAGCCCACCTACGAGGGAGGGTGGATGCTAAGGTCCCAGCAATGGGTTGGCAGGGGACCTGGATTGAAAAAGAGGGGGAGCTGGCAGAAGCCCATGGGTAATTATTGAATGAACATCGGGTTACTTGCACTGTACACTTTTATCTGTCGGGTAATCCCAGACATCTAATTATAAAGTTCCAGCCTGATTAAAACCATATCAAGTGTCTCCCGTCCTTCTTTCAGTATAGCCAGACAATGCATGTACCTGCTTCTTATCTTTGGTTTGCCACCTAGATTATGAAAAATTAGGGCTAGTTTTCATAGAATCATAGAACTGGAAAGGACCTTGAGAGGTCATCTAGTCCAGTCCCCTGCACTCAAGGCAGGACTAAGTATTATCTAGACCATCCCCGACGGTGTTTGTTCAACTTGCTCTTAACAATCCCCAATGATGGAGATTCCACAACCTCCCTAGGCAATTTATTCCAGTGCTCAGGGCCGGCTCCAGGCACCAGCTTGCCAAGCAGGTGCTTGGGGCGGCCACTTCGGAGAGGGTTGGCACGTCCAGCTATTCGGCGGCAATTCGGCGGATAGTCCCTCACTCCCGCTCGGTGCGAAGGACCTCACACTGAATTGCTGCCGCAGATTGCGATTGCGGGTTGTTGGGGTTTTTTTTTTGCGCCGCTTGGGGCGGCAAAAATCCTAGAGCCGGCCCTGCCAGTGCTTACCCACTCTGATGTCCAACCTAAACCACTCTTGCTGCAATTTAAGCCCACTGCTTCTTGTCCTTTCCTCAGAGATTAAGAACAACAATTTTTCTCCCTCCTCCTTGTAACAACCTTTTATGTACTTGAAAACTGTTATGTCCCGTCTCAGTTTTCTCTTCTCCAGACTAAACAAACCCATTTTTTTCAATCTTCCCACATAGGTCATGTTTTCTAGATCTTTAATTATTTGTGTTGCTCTTCTCTGGACTTTCTCCAATTTGTTCACATCTTTCCTGAAATGTGGCGCCCAGAACTGGACACAATGCTCCAGTTGAGGTCTAATCAGTGTGGAGTAGAGCGGAAGAATTACTTCTCATGTCTTGCTTACAATACTCCCGCTAATACATCCCAGAATGATGTTTGCTTTTTTTGAAACAGCGTTACACAGTTGACTCATATTTAGCTTGTGACCCACTATGACCCCCAAATTCCTTTTCCGCAGTACTCCTTCCTAGGCAATCATTTCCCATTTTGTATGTGTGCAACTGATTGTTCCTTCCTAAGTGGAGTACTTTGCATTTGTCCTTATTGAATTTTATCTTATTTACTTCAGACCATTTTTCCAGTTTGCCCAGATTATTTTGAATTTTAATCCTATCCTCCAAAGCACTCGCAACCCCTCCCAGCTTGGTATCGTCCACAAACTTTATAAGTGTACTCTCTATGCATCATCTAAATCATTGATGATTATATTGAACAGAACCGGACCCAGAACTGAGCCCTTCCAGCATAACCACTGACAATTACTCTCTGGGAACAATTTTCCAACCAGTATGGCACCGCTACATGGCTAAAGAACGAGCGTAAAATACCTCTTTCACTAAGTTGCTGCTATTCTGCAGTATTATTAAATAAACCTTAGCTAAACCAAGGAACAAATGCAATCTTTAAAATATTTCCAGTTAGTGCAGGCATGTCCCTAGAATACCCTCAGAGACACAGAGAGGAAAATCTAAAAAAAATATTTCTTAGAATGAAGTACAATAAAACCTTTAACTAACCTTCAAAGAAAAATGGAGACAAATTCATTCACAATTTTAAAACAGGACCATCTTGAGGAATTCAAAGTATAAAATCTTATGCAAATCTATATCAGAGGAACATAGGACATGAATGGAAAAATTCCAAGTGAAAAGTTTTATGTTTCTTTTATTTGAAAAGTCAATAAGGATTTCAACTTGTGATGACATTTAATCTAACCAAGGATACACTGAAATCTTTACATATTAATTAAGTAAACCTTTACCCCATCCAATGGGAATTACTTCACAGCTAAAAATAATCATAATAAAAGCAGGCTACTGTATATCAGTTCTTTACATGTACATATAAAAAAGTAATTTTACAACTGCAAGTTGCTTTTTCAGTTATTACAATTCATTTTATTTCTCTGGGACTGGCTTTTGATTTCCAATGTTTAATTTAACACCAAAATAATTTTTTATTAAATTCATTGGAACTTGATAAGGGATCCCAAGTGGGCCCTTTCCTCTGTATGTTGGATTCCCCAAAATGCCATTTAATACGTGAATCCATTCAGCAACATTTTATATGGTTTAAGATTTTAAAAAAGTTAACATTGCTACAGACCAATTATATACAGAGTAAACTTTTTAAACTGGTTCATCTCTTTTTAAACTGCCTGTTCTTTCCTCCAATGGCCACAACCACAGACACTGGAGGCAAATCCTCAGCTGGTATAAATTGTCATAGTTCCATTGTTTTCAATTAAAATTAATTTATTCATTTAATAAAATGGGACGATTACAATTTACACCTTTGAGGATCTGCTCCCATCTATTTCTACTCAGGGAGTCTTTTTCCCGTGATGGACGGATACAGCACACAATATTTTCCAGATCCAGTTAGGAGCCCTAATGTCTTCCCTAACATTCCTCTACTCATTCCGTTCTCTCCTTTCCTCACTGGCAGTTACTGCTCTTTCATGTTTTCCTGTTTGCTCTTCACACAGCCCCTTATTACATTAGATCAGTACAGTCATACAGGAAATTCTAATAATCCAATACACCATAATTCCCATTCCTGACTAGATCCCATATAGAGTTCATAAAACAGTTATATCTCTGTATTCATAACAATATTACATATCAGCTTCACATCTGTCCGTTATATCTTACCAACTCTATTTTTACCATACAATTCTATTTTGGATGTTTTTTAAATTAATTTGTCTTCTTTGCATAATGGTAAGTTATAATTTATTCAATGAGTAAGAAAGTCAGATACCAGCTATTACCTTGCATAACCTACCTACCAATCACAGTAGCAAAACAGATAGAAAAGTCAGTTAATAACTGAAGTTATTTAAGTAGATTGCCAGTGGACATCCACTACATTCTTAGGATGTAACTGATGTTGCACCAAAGCTTGCAACACTCCCGAAAGGTTTGATTACTGGGAGAGATAGGGACTTCAACTCAAGCTTTGGGATGTTGTAGGAGGCACAGCCTCCCCATACCTTCACACCTTCCCACTTTTTCAGAAATCAATGAACAGTGCAAACAATTGGGATGGAGTGCAGATGGTGTGGATCTGTGCTATTGATAATCTACTCAAAGAAAGCCCATTTCAACTAAGTAACCTTTCTTTCTCCAAGCTAATGGACTAGGTGCCTTAGCTTGGAGGCAGTACTGGACACACAAACCTTCATACATGGTCTAGCCACTAGAGGGAGACAAATAGCCACACTGGGTTAACATATGCTACACACATATGTACAAAAGGAAATTATGACATTAGGTATTTCACCCTCATATGGCCTGTTTTACTCAAAGTTTTTTCAAAGCCTTCTATTTTCTTCAGACAACCTATCAATCTAGTCACTTATTGTTTTCAGAAAGTAGAAAAACATTGTGATCTGAATGAAAGTGAAGCGAAGTATTTTCCATGAAATTCTTGCAGTATACAGCTAATTAGTTATATTTATAGCACCTGAAAAATTATGTCAGCAAATATAAGAAAACGGGTTTGCTTGCAAAAAAAGTTCAGTATAAGCATCATTTCTGATAAACCACTTAAATAGGATAATCTACATCATGAAGCGGTCTTTACATTACACAATAAAACTTCCCAAACTCATGTTAAATTAAGGACAACTGCATAAATAGGTTCAGACATTTTATTGCAGTTTTGTTTGCAGAATTTCAGTCTAAGTTATTGTCTTTGTCACTGATTATAATTTATATAATCTGGGGTGTTTAAATATATAACAGTAAGATACTGAACAAGTTATAAGTCAAAATTAACATTAAAAAGCTAGCTATGTGTGTTTTGCTATATTGGACTGTGATGTGCTGAAATACTAACATCTATTATAATGAGGTTATTGATGTAGAGTTGACATATGACTTGATTTGCAGATGCCCTACTGACTAACCTTTTGCAACTATATCTCACTGTAAACCTGTGGTAATTATTGCTGGTAGGGAGAGTTGGTTTAACTGAACTATTTCTTTTGATACACGTTGAATATGATTGCCCCCTGGAGATTACAGGAGTCCCACATGTGTGAGTTATTGCATAAATACTCAGAGGGGGGAAAAAAGGTGTATCACATTAAATTTTCCCTGTTTCTTATTGTTTTGGGTTTTTTTCCAATAACTATTTTTCTTAAAGTGCCCATTCATATACATATAACAGACATCTTTCAAAATGTTTATTAAAGCATGTGTTCTATAAACTGTACCCTTATTAGAAAGTCATTAGAAATGTTTTTAATGAAACATGCAAATATTTTCAAATAATTTTTCATAGATTTTAAAGTAACTGTAACTGGAATATATGAGTAAAACCTCGTTTGTGATATCAGGATATCTTACTGTATTGCTTAATGGATTTAAGCCCTAAAAGTCAGGAGATCCAGGTTTTAGGTCTATTTCTGCTGTGTTACTTTGGGCAATCCCACCTAAAATCATAGTACATAAGAATGGCCATACTGGGTCAGACCAAAGGTCCATCTAGCTCAGTATCCTGTCCTCTGACATTGACCAATATATTGGGTTTGCTTGCCAAACAAATAAATAAATAAGAAAAATCATGATTTCTGATACACTGCTAAGATAGGGAAATCTACATTCAAACTTTTAGATGAAAGATGCTCCAGAAGTGCATATAATATTACCATTGTTGTTATAATGAAGTATTCGTAATGTTCTATAGTTCTCCTGGCTTAAGTCACAAATTCTGAAGGAGATTAACATGTTTTTAAGAATTATATTCAAGTTATTGAATATGTGTATGTAAATAACTGATGGTGAAGAAAAAAAATACATGAAATGAAAAAACAATTGTAGTTATAAGATATTACATATTTTTGTAAATGGTCAGTTAAAAATACACTGTACAGAACACTGTCATTTCTGTCAGTCTATCAATTACTACAAAGAAAGAAGGATTTTAAGAGACTGCAAGTCTACTAGAAACTGATCTTCAAATATGATTTTCATAGATTGTCTATAGGGACATTTTATAACAAAAGTAGTTTTGGCTTCTGGGAATTACACTGTGCAATGAAAACAAATGTCAAAGCAAATCCCAAAAGAAGAAAAACACTTCTGGTATTGATCCTCAGACCTACCAATCAACCTTTCTGCCCTCTGTAGACTCTCAAATAGTTTAGAACTTTTCTTCATCTGAAACCTTTTAGAAAAATTCTCTTCAGTATAATCTTAAAACATAGGCTGAAGTTCAACACACATTTCAGCAACACATATGGAATTTATCCAGAACTTATGGAACCTCCACTGGCCAAGAAAAAAAAATGCCTACGTGTTCATTCAAGTTAACAATCTGAATTAATATTCAAATGTATGTAAGGTATCTGTGTCTTTAAATGTATTTTTTTTTTTTATTCTGATTTTGTATGTATGCTATTTTTTAAACTTATTGCAATAAATCATCAGAAGCAGATTCAGCTTTTCTATGACTTCCATCATAAATCGCAGTACAAAGTATACAACATCAAAATAAGAACAATACGTTGTAGTTGAGGTAATTTCCTCAATTTAAAGAACAAATAAAATATATATGATAAATATGTGCATATTATAGGTATACATACAAGATGAATGCTCTCAAAAATGCAACTGCTTCCCCCCCTCCCAAATATTTGAAGGAAAAACTCCTCAGTGAACTGTGTGAAATTCATAATAAACTATACCTTTTGCTGAGGCCTGGACATTTTTGAGGTTGAAGTTATTAGTTACACTTCCTATCCTGGCAAAATTCAACTATAATTAGAGAAGCAGAGAAATGGGAAAGGAAGTGCCCAGGAACAAATCATTGATGTGCACAGTTGTGTAATCTACCATGCTAGGCTCTTTCCGTTCATACCTCTTGTTTTATAAAGGGTAAAAATATTCAATACATATATGCTCCTTATTTTTTTTAAACTGATCACACTTCAGCTTAACCAGTGGAAAAGAAGAAACTTTACAATCCCTAAGGAACCTATAATTTGAAAACGGAAGCATACAAGAACATACTTCACTTTTCAGGCAATAAATTGAAAAGAATTTTGCAGATGTATTACAGAAAACTGGCATAAAATATTGGCTTTTACATTTCTTCATATGTTAGTTCATTAACTCAATAGACAGTATATGGAGAAAGCCAAAAATTACAAATATTGCCCATTTGGACTTGAAATTGGCTTGTTTATCCAAAAAGAATTTGCCAAGACCTGAAAAAATGTATCCAATTTAAGTAATGAAAAATTAGTGTGAAAAACAGAAAAGAAGCTTGTGCTGAAAATACTTCTCTGTAGGCTATGCTACTAAATTAGAGCTCTAAAGCACCAAGTGTAGTAATGAGCCTCGGGATTTATAATCTTTTCTTAAACTGCAGCTTTCACCACAGATATGTTCAGGTAGCACAGGTACCTGGTTCAGGGTAGCAAAACTGTCATTCATTTTAATAATAATAAATTAACTTATTACCCACATTTTTCCAAAACAGTTTTTCAGAAGCTTTAAAGGAGGCCTCTTTTCTAATTCTAACGCTGATATATTTGAAACCTGACATACTCGCAAATTCTGCCTACAGATCCTTACCACATCTCTCTAATTTTTGTATTAATTCATGAGTGAAGAAAGGAAAACAATCTTTTTATATGTATTGTGAGCCACCTGAATTCTGCCATCTTCCAAAATGTAAGTAGCTTTTTAACCTATGCTGTCAGCCACTGTGTTAGAAGTTCTCCAGACAAGAGTCCAGATTGTCCATGGCTTTTATGCCGAGGGGAAGGCACAAACAGCCTTTCCCCCACCACTTACACAACATGCACAAAGTCCAAAGTCTAATACACTTGTTCCCCCCGGGTATGCATCACTTAAAATTCAGTGGGGAAGGGAGAGAAGAATGTGGGCTAATTCTCTTCTCAATCCTTTCCCTTTCGCCACCCCATCTTTGTGTAGCTAGCAGGCTGTAGAGAAGGACTGAAACAACCAAAGTATAACACACTATGCAGTTCCCCCCTGCACAATGAGGGAAGATCAGGGAGTAATTGTATCCTAAAAGGCAAAATCCTAACCTCAGCTCCTTCTTCCCCCACAATGAAAGCCAATGACTAAAAGCCAAAAATTGTATTTACACAAAATAACCAGAATGATTAAAACATTCAATATGTTACAACATCTTTCTGAGATGGATACAGATCCAATTTCAGATAAATGCATAAGTTAAAAACGTTGTTGTTTGCAGTGTCATTGTAGCCATGTTGGTCCCAGGATATTTGAGATACAAGGTGGCTGAGGTAATATCTTTTATTGAACCCGCTTCTGTTTGTGGAAGAGACAAGCTTTCAAGCCTCACGGAGTTTTTGTTAGGTCTGGAGGAGGTAACCAGAGTGTCCAAGCTAAATGCAAGGTGGTACAGATTGTTAAGCATAAGGGGTTCACACATGCTGCAAGAGATCTGTTAGCATGAAGTGAGCAATTAAGGCTGTGTTACAAATTGTTGTGATAAGCCATAAAACTAGTGTCTCTGTTAAGTCCATGGTTTTTAGTTCCCAGTAAAGGGGTGAATTATGCTAACTCTTAATTGCAGAGTTTATTCTAAGTGGTTTATTCCTACTGCATGTGTGAACCTCTTATTCATAACAACCTATCCCACCTTGTTTTAACTGTGACACTCTGGTTATCTTCTCCAGACCTGCGAAAAAGCTCTGTGAAGCTAAAATGCTTGTCCCTTCTTCCAGCAGAGTTGGTCCAATAAAAGATTGCCTCACCTAGCTTGTCTCTAAGGCCAGGTCTACACTACCCCCCTAATTCGAACTAAGGTACGCAACTTCAGCTACGTGAATAACGTAGCTGAAGTTCGAAGTACCTTAGTTCGAACTTACCTTGGTCCACACTCGGCAGGCAGGCTCCCCCGTCGACTCCGCGGTACTCCTCTCGCCGAGCTGGAGTACCGCAGTCGACGGCGAGCACTTCCGGGTTCGACTTATCGCGTCCAGACTAGACGCGATAAGTCGAACCCAGAAGTTCGATTGCCAGCCGCCGAACTAGCGGGTAAGTGTAGCCAAGGCCTAAGTTAAAACTAACTTTGAATACAATAATTTATGATTTTGAAAGTCCTGAAAATGGGAGCAGTATGTGTTTCAATACTAATCACTACAAAGCTGTAACTTCATGGATGGGATTTCATCCTGCCTTGTTTGAAAATTCAGAAATGCATACTGATATCTGTGTACTACAGTCACACGGCTTCTTTTATCTCTAAATAGATTACACTGTTGTATTCATTTTTGTTTGTGATACTTCATCTCATCTTCAAATCTTTTCTTTTTATAAACATTTTAATATACCTGTTTTTGACATGTCAGAATGAAAATTCCTTCTAGAGCATACCATAATAAATGTACATCAGGTATACCGCTTGGTTAGGTTTTGGTTATATTTTAATTTAAGAAGACTAGAGAGATGAGATGTGACAACACATTCTGTCTTCAATGTATCTTATATTTCTAGTGCTGTTAGAGTGGTAGAAATTATACCGATGTGTCAACAAACTGGTAAATAAATACAGAATTCAAGATTTAAGGATTGTTGGGGTCCTAGAGGAAATGGAATTGTAGAGCACGAAACAGTTTTGTGCTGAATTAAATCACTTGGGACCTAATTTAATTGAATGGGTGTCTACAGACTTTCACATGGCGAGAATCATACTTTTACAAACCTAGAACCAATTTGCTTGCCTGAAAATAGCTGCAGAACAATTCACTTAAAGCAATAGTAGAGTGGATAAACTGAAATCACAGATTATGATATTCCGGATTAACCTGGACCGTATACCGCTTTACTCTTAAAGAAAAGGAAATGTTTTGCTGCAAAGAAAAATCTCTCTTCATGACATGGTCCTCTGCTCTCTTCTACTCAACCTGCTTTCAGGAGAATTATTATGAACTTACTTGTTTAAATTTACAGAGGAGGCAAAAAAAATTTCAAAAGACAAATCTGAGGGGGAAATGACAGAAACAGATTTTGAAGTTGAACAGATCAGAACAAAATAGGCAATGAACATTTTTTACTTCTCTCTTCCTGCTGGCCCAAAAATCTACCTTGGGAGATGTATGTGTGTTGTTGTTTAGATAAATACACACACACACAATTGAGTTATTGTGCTCAGCATGAATATAATACGTCATGTTTTTGTTCAAATTTTATAGTGGGAATTCTACATTTATAAGATGTATAATCAGGCACAAGTAGAATTGTTTCCTATGAAAGTTATTCTGATGATTTACTTTATTTGATAAGAACAATTTGTATAGTATTATGTGTAAATTTCCATTGTTTAATATTGTTGTTGCAGCACATGAGATACTCTTCAAATAGCCACCTGTTGATTCCATATCCACAATAAACTGCATAATTTAGTCTAATATAAAGTTTAAAATGTAGCAGGAATTACTGGTTTTTTAAAGAGAAAGAGAGGGTACTTACCAACAGTAGTAGCTGCAGTCTTATACACAGATTACTAGTATACCCACTTTCAAGTTTTCCTAGGGGCCTATGCACTTTTGGCATTGATGTCATGACCCTCCAAAAAGCAATGGCCTTGATCCCTCATGCAACCAAATGTTCAATAAAAAGAAATATACAGAGCTACACCCCCAACTCCAGCACAGTTCTTTTCCCGTTTATCAGTATTATAATACCAATGGTAGAGGAAGGAATGTGTACAACTGCCTTTACCAGACAGAAAACCAGCATCCCTGTTATCCTGTAGACCCAAACAAGTATATTTCTTGTTCCCACTTGCCATAAAGAGAAGTATTTAAGAAGTCCCTCATCCATGAAAGACTGGAGTCACCACAAAGTGTTTAAGAGACCATGCATGTTGATCACTATAATTTCTGCTCAAGTCATCTGCTTGCAAGACAGATGAAGAGCCAGGGAAGAGAGGGGATGCCTGATACACCATTCTCAAAGTCACGCAGCTTCTTGACAAAATGGACAAGGGCAGCTCCTCCCTCTCTTACTATTTCTGTAATATGTGTCAGTGTCTACATGGTGTGTCTCAAGATTCGCACAGGTCTGCCCTTGATTTGTGGAAGGAAAGCTCTGAAAACCATATAAGTAACCTTAATTTCCAAGACATTATTCTGAAGGCCCCTAAATTTTATAGCAGTCCAAATATGACCCTAAAGTTATGCCTGAAGCATCAATCACAATTTAAACTGACAGCTAAGGGAGATCGAATTGATCCTCAGGTACTGTCCACCACAATAGGGGTCTAGAATCTTCTGAGACATGATCACTAAAGTCTGGAGATTGTCAAGCCAAGGAAGATACTCAATGCTTAACCAGCTTTAAAGGTGCCTCATCCTTAGCCAAGTGAGAAGTATTGTATATGCACAGGATGCCATGAGACCTATAAGTTTCAGGAAGAAACTGATGTTGTTGTGAGGCTGAGGTTTCACAGAAACTACTGACTTCTGAATTTCCTGAAACCTGTGACATAGCAAGTAAGCAGTTGCAGATTTAGGGACAGAACCTCTGTCCCTGCTCCAGCTGTGTAAACTAGATGGAAACCCAGCTAACAGATTTCCTTGGGTTTCCCTTGGGGCAGTGGCTCTCAACCTTTCCAGACCACTGTACCCCTTTCAGGAGTCTGATTTGTCTTGCGTAACCCCAAGTTATACCTCGCTTAAAAACTACTTGCTTACAAAACCAGATATAAAAATACAAACTATTACTGAAACAATGCTTTCTTTCTAATTTTAACTGTATAATTATAAAATAAATCAACTGGAATATGAGCAGTATAAACAAGTCATTGTCTATATGAAATTTTACTTTGCTAGTGGTTTTTATGTAGCCTGGTGTAAAACTAGGCAAATTTCAAGATGAGCTGATGTACCCCCTGGAAGACCTCTGTGTACCTCCAGGGGTACACGTGCCCCTGCTTGAGAACCACTGCTCTAGGGGAATCTCCAAGCACCTTGAGCCAGCTCTATGGTCTCCCACACCAACTCCTTCCCAGCTCCCAGTGTAGGAGCCCTGCCTGGGGAGAAAGGGGATCTAGCCAGAGCTACACTGTGCTCCAGCACAGGATATGTCCTGAACTGACATATTAGACCCTTGGAGCCACAGCCAGCTGGCTATGGCCTCACATAGTATCAAGAATCTATTATACTTGGTCAAAGAATTTTAGGTCACTCTTTACATTAAGGTTGCATTTATAAATGGTTTATAAAAGGTTAATAAATTATTAACAGATGTTATAAGCATATAACAGACATGAGTAATATGTGTTATAAGCACATTCAGTAGAAGGTGTTACAGATGGATATAAGCCACATGAATAAAGCAACATATTGAGCTATTGGACTCTATAGTAATGTATAAGAATTGATTCACCATGTATTAAAACATCCATTAATAATTTATTAACCATTTATATACTATTTATGAATGGAACCTTAATATAAAGATGGACTATGTTTTCCATTTTATCTGGTTGTTAGTTGGGACAACACTAAAATCACATCTATGAATTCACTATGTGCCCATTTCACTATAAAGGATTTAAGCAGAAGCCACACAGGTTCAAATTCTATCTACTGATATAAGGTATTATCATACCTTCCAATTGATAACAAATATCCATATTCCAGCAGTGGGCTAATTCCTCACTGGGAGAGAAAATGAGTGGACACAAGTTACCTCATTATAATCTAATTAATTTACAATATATATCATTCAGAACAGAGATATTAGAAAGCAAAAGCCAAACAGTAGAAATTCAGCATGCTCACAAATGTAGTCAAAAACTCAGAGACCTGCAGAAAGCAGCTGTACTGCATCCCTCCAGCCAGATTCTTTGTAACTAAGTTTGCAGGAGTATTTATATTATGCCAAATAAATTAAATTATTTAATATGACCAGGTGCTAAAGTTTTAAGTCAAAATCACCTTCAGTCAGATGCCTCAGATGTCAATCAAAATCACCTCTGAGCTACTGCCAGCACTCTGGGTCAGTCTAGTCTTTTCTATAAACATAGTCATTTGTATTTCCAAAAGATCTCCATTTCACATTTCAAAGATTTCTTTTACATTTGACATTGGTTTCTATGAGATCTCTATTCCTCACTTACCTGCTTTTGAACACTTGCCCTTTAATCCAACCTGCTTTGCACCCCTAATCAATGGAATGAGAGCCAGTCTAATTCACTGAGGAAGCGGACAGCAGAAGGAGAATACAGCCAGTTCAGTGAAAGCACAACAGACATCAACAGGGAGTGGACAGAAAGAAGTCAGAGCAAGGAGTGAGGAAAAGTTATCCAGATGGCCAGTCAGCAATGGGTACTAGTAAAACTAGATAAAACTTGGATTTCATTGAAACAGAACACAACACTAGCACTGACCCTGATCACCTTACTTATGGGTTAGATTGTGCCACAGTAAAGAGCAGTGTTGAGCTGCCTCTTCCCAGAGAAAGCACTGATAAGCATTCTGCAGCAGAGTCTGTCCCAGAGCTTCAGGCACACAGAAGCTGTAGGTCAGCTTCTAAGGCCTTTGTGGTGGTTCAGGATATCAATAAGCCCTGTGCAGTCAGATAGATCTGCTGGCTAGTGCTTTGTGGTGGGAAAGGGTAAAGCGATGGTCTCACCTCCTTTTAACTTCTAAGGGAGTAGAGAAGGAACAGTCCAGCACTCCTCCTGAAAGCAGGGACTGCAACTGCCCAAAGGGAGATGGAAGCTCATTGTACCCTGACCCGTCATATGTGCACTTAGGGCAATGCGGAGTCTAACTCTACATCATGGATACTACTCTGATCAAGATGCCCTATAATGTCACTTCCCAAGTTATAAATAAAGATTTGGTATCACTGACTTTTACTCACATTACAATATATCTTGCAAAGTGTTGAGCATCTCCTTCAAGATGCTCAGAACCTTCAACTTTCAGTGAAGTCAGAAGGCACCTAGTGGTTCAGAAATCAAGCTACCAACAGTGATGTAACTTTCAAGGACCAGTGCAAAAGCCAAGTCTAAGAGAGATTAACCTCTTTTTTGTTTTGTCGGATCTTTTAATGCCTTTTTAACCTGCCGATCACTGTCCCATGTGAATAAGGCCCTCATGTTAGAGAAAGTTAAAGCATTTTCCATTTAGGAAGAGGTCATTCAGTTTTTCTGAACAATTGTATCAGACTTCCCCCTCTTTTTACCTACAATATGCCAAATATACTATTACTGGGTATATTGCTGTTTACAGAAACAAGCATCCAAAGGTTGTAAACACACCCAGGACAGAAACACCACATCTTTTAATTTCCTGATAACGATAACCACAGCTTGTGCATTCCTTCTCAAGGTAAGTTTGTTCTATTATACAGGAATTAACACATTATAGTTGACATTTATTTCTGCCTCATGTAGACTTCTAAAATATAGATTTTAAATGAAAAATTAATGTAATTAATATAAAGAACCTTAATATTAAAATAATAGTTCTTAATTATTTAACATTTTCATAATTAATTACTGGCAAATGTTTATAGCAACTGAGTTGCAGAAGAGGGATATATCCAAGGCAGAGTTTATTCTTTGAAAATTCAGCCAAGGTATCACTCTGGTACTATTTGATGGGCACATTATAATTATATCTAAGAAGATAAAATGAGAGAGACATGAAAGCTCCACATGGTATTCTCTGAGGGTAGCACATCAAAGACTCAGAAAGAGAGTTCTGAAACTATATTTTAGTGGATGTTTCCACCACAACAGCCTCTGAATTCTCAATGGAAAAAATAAAGCGCTCTCAGGCTGTTAAATCAGATTCTGATTATTGGGAAAAATTAACTTAAAATTAACCATGGTAAGCCTACATAAACTTCAAGATTTCTTAAAAAAAAACAGATAGTATAGTACAGTGCAGTATACAGCACTGCAATTTATAAAATTTCCAAGAACTTGGATGATATATAATCTCCTATATCTGATTCTGACATACCTAGCAGCTGTGGAGCTAACACTAGGTAGCAAATAGTGGTGTTAAATTCTCCATATTGCACACAGACACACTGGAAACACAATACAGTACAAAGCATATGCAGGCCAAATTTCATCTATTAGATGAAACCATTCAGGGAGCCATTATACCACCAGATCAAGCAAACAAGCACCTGGAGTACTGTAACTTAAACTTTACCTATAGATACTGATTCCAGGTACCCCCAGGTGGTTCACAGATTTTTGTAATATTAGATACTTTTGATCAGAGGTTATTTTTAGTCAATTGTCAGAGAAGGCTAAATAATAACTGAACGCAGGCATCAAAATTATGTGTTAGTCTCTGCTACAATATAACTTCTTCTGTACACACTGTATCACTGAATTGTATCAGCTGATTATCTTGCAGAATCTTTATCTCTGAATTTTGATGATCCATTAACTGTATAAACTCTTCTGAAACCAAGGTAAAAACCTGTCTTTAAAAATGAGGAGCTGCTGGTTTATGAAGGCGCTGCTTTTTCCTTGTGATACTTGTTTTTTAAATCTTTGAATGTTTATATATATATATATATATATATATGTAAGAATAATAGAATGCTTAACATTCTGTAATTATTTTACAGAGAAAAAACACATAAACCAAAAAATACGTTCACATTCCTTTCATTTTGAGATAAGTCAGGAAATGGAAATGGAATTTTCTTCTTTCATTTACACTAAGGGAAAATGAAGTTACACTGAAGAGAAGACCAATACATTCCACTCAGCATTCCTCCAAATTACTTATACATAAGCAGGACAGGCTCTAGTGTTTTTGCCACCCCAAGCAGCAAAAAAAAAAAAAAAAAAAAAGCCACGATCGCGATCGGCGGCAATTCGGCGGCAGGTCCTTCACTCCGAGAGGCAGTGACGGCTCCGCCGACAAACGGCCGGACGTGCCGCCCCCCTCTTCATTGGCAACCCCAGGCACCTGCTTGCTACGCTGGTGCCTGGAGCCGGCCCTGTACATAAGTAGGGTCACATAGGTATAACTGGGTGCAGAATTTCATATCTATGATTAATATTGAATGTATTTAGCAAATTCTCATTCGGAGTCTTCTTAGTCTGCATTACATGGAAGATCCCCTTCTAGCACATATTGGACCTAATCTTGTGAGTTTATGAATGCCTCCTCTGACGGGAGTTGAGTGATCACTATGTTCAGACACATTATGCATCTTTGAAACAACACATACATTGGAAAATACTTTTTCTGGCAGTTTTAAAGTGTAATTAATAAACCAGCATACAATTATGAATTAATAAATCAGCTCACCTGCAAGTGCTGAGAGTTGTCTGTCATATTGTCTTCTCGCCTACGAACTTCTTCCAGCAACTGAGCATTCTTCTTTTTTTCCATTTGTTGATTGTGCTTCAGATTGGCCACTTTCTTGTTTTGATCTTTCATATGTCTAAGAATTGTATGCATATGCCCGTTAATGCTGATGGCTACAATCACGTATCTCTTGCTACAATTTAAACTTGTGAATATGATTTATCACCAGATGTCAGCTTTAAAACATAACATTTTATCCTGTTTTTAAAATGATATATCAAAATGGTCTAGATGAAATGAAATTTCCAATGATAAAACAAATATTCTGGCCCATAGATTATTTTCATCTTTAAAACCTTCTCACAAGTCATATTCCAAACACTCTTTATGCTAAAAAAGATGTATAATCTCATGATATTGCTGTCACACAACATAGTAGAGATAATTTTTTTCAAAGAGTTTGTTGTATGTTTGGCTGCCTGCTTCAAAAAGAATAGTTTCTGACAATGGGCTGGATCCTGCAGTCTTCATACAGGTATTGGTTTCACGGACAGTTTTGCCTGAATAAGGATTACAGGATTGGGCCTTGCAGTAATATTTAATAATTAATATACAGGGAAATAATAGGTAAAGAATACTGAATGTTCCAGCTGTGCTGTTTGCTGAAGTATGCTGCACATTCATATTTTTACAGTTCATTTAGGGGTGGCTTTTGGGGGGGAAAAGATGTAAACCAGAGGAGCCTTATGTTTTTAAATGACATAATTCTGATTTCTACAAAGGAATTAGGTAAATAAATCAATTTCTGGCTAGCATTTCATGAAATTAGAAATATTTTCTCAGAATTAAACATTTTATTTTGTTAAGACTGAGCTCAACTTAAGCTAAAAATTATATTATTAAATTGTTTCAAAGTTGACTCATATTTCACTATGAATCCTATTTATTAAAATATTCGGAATTCTCCTGCTTCTTGTACTTAGAATATTTCCCTGGATGAATGGAGTAAAACACAGGTTTGTTTGTTTTTTTGCTATTTATCCTACATCGTCAGCAACTGTCATGTCAAGCTCTAAAAAAATTCTTAGAGCAGCATTTTCTACCTGCTTGGGTTACTAGATATTATTTTCTTTGACTTTCTTTTGATTCTGAGGAATTTGCTTCTTTTTATCTATATAATAATAAAGTCATGTGCAAATTCCTAATCAGATCTACAGGCTAATCCTTTTTTGCCAAATGAAGGGGATATTTTCCAGTGCCTATAAGGAAATTCCCCAGTTGCTTCTGAAGTGGACACTTTAAGAAAAGATCTAGCTACAATGTACATTTGCTGCACAGATATTAGGCTGCTGCAACAATTGGGCCATGTTTTATAATTTTAATTGTGTTTTCTACTGACAGCGCCACCTACTTCCCACGATGGCGCCTGTCATTTATTATTTACACTATAACTTTCATGTGAATCTCCAGGAAAACACATTAGAAAAGAATGGCATAGAACAAATTTGTAAGTACAGCACCATTATACAGCAGATAATCTATTATTATTAATGGAAAAATCACCAGTAACTATGTAAGAGTAAGAATTTATAAAAGCAGTTAAATTAAAAACTAACACTACTTGAAAATAGCCTACGGTATTTCTACTAGGAAAAGCCTTAAAAAGTTTCAGGGAACAATGTTGTCTGATCAGAGATATAGAACTCTGCTTACTGCAAGTACTATAAAATTAAATGAATTTTCCCCAGATCTCAGTCCAGCCACAGAGGTTGAAGAAGGGCTTTGCTATTCTGAAAAGAAATTTGGTAGACAACGGAGCTGAAACCTCTATTTTTCCACGAGCAAAACTAAAAAGGGCCTGATTCTTTGTTGTTTTCAGCACCTTACTTAGTCATTTGCAACAGTGAAAAATGAGTGTAAAAGGCTAACATCATGATTTGATAGCATTTTACTTTTACTTTGCACTGGTGTAAAGGACTACACAAGGTGCAGGGCAATGGAAAATCAGGCCCAAGACCACTTTTGTTGGGCAATCTCATATATTCTGAGATCAAGCAGCAGCAACCAGATTACATGACTATCTCTTAAATACTGTTGAAGGCAAGGGCACTGATGTACAAGAAACTAACAATGACTGAAACAGGACTCCGAGCATATTAATTTCCTTCCTTTTTTGACATGTTCCCTTTTTTCCTTCCAGAACTGGGGAAGACCTCCTGCTAAATCCTTAGCAATGCAATGTTCTTTCACACAATGTAATTTTTATATATTACTAGAGCGAGACTGTATAAATGCTTTATATTACATCAATTAGAAGTTAAGATGGCAGAGTAAGAAACTGGAACATTATCCTTTACAGATCATTACTCAGAGTTTCTCCCTCTCTGTATAATGATGGATGCCAACATATAACAGTTTGTTTCTTGGTGATTGGTTTTGGTTACAGTGCAGAGTGGAATAACTGGTATCCAGTGCCGATAAAAGCTGAAAGTGCCAGCTTCTGAAGATAATAAAGACCTGAGTTTCACTGGTAGACCTTGTGTCTGTGGAAAGAGAGAGCCTGAAGTCTTCACAGACTCCTTTTGTATCCTCCTTCTACCCCTTTGCAGGAGGTAGGATGAGAGGATTCAGAAGTGAGCTGAATTCTAGAGATAGGCTGAGAATGGTCTATTCTAAATTATGGGTCGTATGTTGGGAGTCCTGTAACCCCTGCACTGAAATCACTTCAATGCCTGGTACATGAGAGATGTGGGACATACAGCACACCTCCCCATGTTAAGTTAATAAAGTTACAGCCTGCCACTTAAATCCATCCCTGTGTCTGCCATCATTCACCTGCATGTCCTGATCCTGTGAGAGATGGAGGGAAGATGGGAAATTAGGTGGCAGTATTACATCATCCCATGCTATTTCTCAGATTATACAATAGAACATACAAATGTTTCTAGAATTTTAGACAATGTAGCACCTTCTGTTATTGACTACTACATAGTATATGACAGTAAGAGAACTGCTGAACTTCATACAAATGTAAGTATGCAAAGCTGATATGCAGAGCTCTGCCTCATTCACTGTGTGAAAGAGGCACTTTACAAAGGCTGTAGAAAAATACGTATGAAAGTTATAATGTATTATTTAAGAAAGAGTTTTTGATCATCTGAATATTATTATTTGTATTGCAGTAGTGCCTACATCCCCCAATCCGGGATTAGGGCCCAACTGAGCTAGGCACTATACAAACAAATCAAAGACAATCCATGCTCCGGACAGATCACTGTATAGGGTTATGATAAGAGGCAATATATAATCAGACAAATGGATGGTGGATGTTTAGCAGTAAAGGTCAGTACATTTGCATAGCATTAGTACAGTAATCTCAGAGCTCACAGTAAAGATTGCATTCTAATATGCATATACAAAATAGAATTAAGGTTGCAAGTGGAAACCCCACTGACATTCCTTGACAACTGGGTACTTAAAATGCACAACTAACCATTTCTTGAGAAAGGTTTTGAGAGACTCTGCTAGATTGTGGGTATTTTGTATATTTGTTTAATTATTTTTTAAATAAAAAAGAAATATAATCAAACTATATTGCTAGAAGTCTCTGGAATGCTCTCTCTTGTGCACTCCCGTCCCTATTCAAGAAAGCGCTCAAGCAGGTGTGCAACTTTAAGCACATTAGTAATCCCAATGACATTAAACGGTCTAATCACACTCTTTGCTGGATTGTGGCCTCATTGGGCATGTCTACACTGCAGTTAAAATCCATGGCTGGCCCATGCCAACTGACTCAGGCTCATAGGGCTCGGGCTAAGGGGGTGTTTAACTGTGATGTAGACAGGCTTGGGCTGGAGCTTGGGCCCTAGGATCTCAGAAAGTAGGAGGTTCCCAGAGCTCGGGCTGCAGCCTGAGCCCGAATGTCTATACCACAATTAAACAGCCCCTTAGCCCGAGCCCCGCAGCCTGAGACAGTTGACATGGGCCAGCTGCGTGTTTTTAATTGCAGTGTAGACTTACCCAGTGAGGACTAACTTCTGTATAATCCTTTCTCACGGAGGACCAGATTCTGCCACTCTACTTTCACTCAATGGTGCTACTCACATTAGCGGGACTACTCACAGAATGAGGTCACCCTCAGTGGGCAAGATTGACACAACCCTTACTCTGCTGTGCAGATAAGGAATAGGGAATAAGGCCCCCTCCTACCTCCCACTCATAACTTCTGAGACTGTGATTCCAGCTGCAGTGGAGAGCCAGCTGCAGTGGAGAGAGAGACAGAAAGAACAAGAGCTATTTGCCTGACACTCCTTGCTGTGAGCAAGTGAGTGAGGAAGGGGTGGAAGAGTAGGACCTTCCCTCTCCTCTGCTCTCTCCCCACCCACCACTAGCCAGCCAGAGTAGTTAGTTGGGACACAACAGGGGAAGAAGCTGCTCTACAAAAAGAGTTAAAATAACTTCTCTCCAGAACAAGGGAGAGAACAGGGGAGGATTGTGACTCTGATTCCCAATTAATTCTCTGGTCTCCTTCTGGGGCACTGGACTATGCATCACCCTTCAGTGAGGTCAGATCGTAAGGTTACAATCTAGCTCATAATTTGGCTGAGCATGCACCCAATTTAATGAGACAAAGACTCATTTCCTGCCCCAGTAAGTGCATTTCAAATAAGTACAATCCTACAGAAAGATCTGGTGCACAGGCCTTCGAATCTTTCAATTTAAAATGCAGATGTGCATGTACCAAAATATCACACACAGATATGCACATGTAAATTTGCTTACTAACAAGTGGATAATCGGCCTCTTAGAATACAGTATTTTCATATGTTTCGTGACCATTTTTGACAAACTGAAATTCCCCTAAAGCTAAACACATGGGTTGGTATTTGAACTTTCAGTGATTTAAGTCCTTCTATATAATTATTTCCAACACAATCGCTTTTATCAAAGGGTTTTCATGATAATATCTAGGAAGCAAAATAATAAAAACAAGAGAACTTTTATTTTTAGAGATTGACCCAGAAAGAAAGAACTCTGTGTTTGTGTTGTTAGTTTTCTTTATCTTTTTACTGTATGGAGCAATGATCAGTGACAAAGACCCTGCTTTCACCAATGCTTGCAGGAGAACAAAGCTTTTTTTTTTTTTTTGCACAAACTATTGCTGTTGTTGATGAAGCTGTCTGTGGAGATGCATTAATATATTTTATGATCATTCAGTCAGCTTTGCAATGTTTCCAGCCCTCCTTAATGTCTCTCTCTTTCTCAGTTGGAAGAGTAACTTATTGCATTAAATGGAAACGGAAGCTATCATGACCTAAATGCTGCTCAATTTAGGCCGGCTATTGGGAAGCTCAATACCCTTCACTTTTATAGGATAGCCAACAAAATTGCTATCCAGGGTATCAGAGAACTTGATACAGATGAAGTAATGGTACAGGAATGTTAGGTTTTCACCAAGGGAGCTTCAGAATGGAAGGTGAGAGCTTAACAGCTTCAAACTTAACAACAGTGATATTTACAAAATGGGGAACAGAACTCTGAAATAAAACAAGGCACTCAGTGAACTAAAAGCAACAAGTGTGCTGTGCAATTTCCCTATTCATTTCCTTTTCTGAAACCCTCAGCTCCAATGTGACCACTTTTTTAGCAAACTGGTAAATTCGATGTAGCTTGCTTCAGTACTATGACATGTATGTTTTCTCTAGTTGTTTTATTTCTTATCTGAAATGTGTTAAGAATTAACTATGAATTTAGCTCATCTTCCTGTAATTTTCAAAACATATTTAAGAAATCAAAGATATATGCATACAGAAAACAGTTCAAGACTAAGACAGGATGGTATCCATTAATGAAAAATAAATAAAGATAAAACAGAGCTATAAGGATAAAAAAAACAGACAAATTAAAAAAAAGACAAAGATAAAGCCAAAAAACTAATACATTTGGAAAGACAGATGCACTGTACAGTAGTACTAAACTTGTGCTATATTGTTGGAGTTAGATGATTAACAGAGACACACAGATAAGGTAACCTGACTCGAGGCCCATTTACTACCTGTTTCTTTTATACTCAACTTCTAAGACCAGAAAATAGAATTTGCAAGAAAAGCATATGCTTGCCAACATTCCATGTTGTTGTATATATTAAAAAGCACAACCCTCTTCACAGCAATTTATTTTCTCAGCTCAGTTAAGCAACACAATCAAAAATTTTCCTGCTTAAATCACCCTTTGGTTAATTCAATCATGTTTTGAGTTACACAAAACAGTAACTGGAGTATGATAAACTGAACTCCCCCAGGCTGAGACAAATAATCAGGAGCTGAAATTTTGGGGCACTGGAGAGTTGGAGGCTTTTGTTTGTATCTTCATTAAAGACTTAGAGGATATTCGAGAGCGGGGGAATCTTATCTCATACCCAGATGAGGAACACTCCTCTCTAACATGGTATAAACCAGGGGTTCTCAAACTGGGGGTCAGGCCCCTTCAGGGGGTCACGAGGTTATTACATGGGGGGTCGCGAGCTGTCAGCCTCCACCCTAAATCCCGCTTTGCCTCCAACATTTATAATGGTGTTAAATATATAAAAAAAGTGTTTTTAATTTATAAGGGGGGGTTGCACTCAGAGGCTTGCTATGTGAAAGGGGTCACCAGTGCAAAAGTTTGAGAACCACTGGTATAAACCCAGCTCCATAGGTGCTGGAACTAGGGGTGCTGGCTTGAAGTGTTTAAAGTTTGGTTCAATGGCTGTCAGCACCCCCATATACAAATTATTCGAGCACCCCTGACCAGCTCCCAGATACATTATTATAGACACTCTCTTCTTTAGACATGTCCTTGCAAGTTGACAGTTGCAGCATCATCTTTAAGTCAATTCAATTTGATTTGGGAGTGAGAGGAGCAAGAAATACACCAGACGATGGTGAGAACCACCACCACTGGGTCATCAGGTCCACTACAATAGATTTAGGAATTTAGTTTAAACACTGTCTTTTATCACACTGTAACATGTAAGTAAACATTAATGCTAGGAAATACACAACAGTATGTGTCAACAAATAATCAGTAACAGTTAGTGCTAAGAAATAGCAGAGATATTTCCATCCGCGTTATACTGTCAGATTTTTGGGGGGGAGCGGGATAAAAACCTTGTGTATCAGTTTGAATCTAATTCTTAGAAATAAACAACAAAATGGGTTTAAACACACAGTTTTCTATTATTTACTAAAATACCTTCAGCATCTGGGTCAAATCCTTTCTATTTTTATAATCATATGCCAATCCATACATTAGAAGTATTGTGCAAATCCAAATGAAAATCAGCCCATTTACAAGGGTTCATATAGGGTAGATCAGAGATGGGCAAACTACGGCCTGCGGGCCACATCCAGCCCGCGGGATCATCCTGCCCAGCCTTTGAGCTCCTGGCCAGGGAGGCTAGCTCCCGGCCCCTCCCCTGCTGTTCTCCCTCCCCCGCAGCCACGCCGCTTTGCAGGCAGCGCTCTGGCCGGCAGAGTGGCATGCCCCTGCCAGGTGGCGCGGTTGCCAGACATGCTGTTCTGAGCAGCACGGTAAGGTACCCAGGGCCAGGGGGTTGGACGAGGGGCAGGAGGTGCCGGGGGGCAGTCAGGGGACAGGGAGCAGGGGGGATTGGATATGGGGCAGGGAGTAGGGCGCGGTTGGATGGGGCGGAGGTTTGAGGGGGCGGTCAGGGGACGGGGAACAGGGTGGGTTGGATAAGCCTGGTAGTCCCGGGGGGGCCTGTCAGGGGGCGGAGGTATGGATAGGGGTCAGGAGACAGGGAACAGTGGGGGTTGGATAGGTGTGAGGTCCCAGGGGCCTGTCAGGGGGTGCGGGTGTGGATAGGTGTCGGGGCAGTCAAGGGACTGGGAGCAGGGGAGTTATATAGGGGGTGAGGTCCCGGGTGGCGGTTAGGAGTGGGGGGTCCCGGGAGGGGGCAGTTAGGGGACAAGGAGCAGGGGGGTTGGATGAGCTGGGGATTCTGAGGGGGACAGTCAGGGGGCAGGAAATGGGAGGGGACGGATAGGAGATTGGGCCAGGCTATTCGGGGAGGCACAGCCTTCCCTACCTGGCCCTCTATACAGTTTTGCAACCCCAATGTGGCCCCCGGGCCAAAAGGTTTGCTCACCCCTGTGGTAGATCTTAAGTATATAACCATTTCTGCATGGAAAAAGGGCACACACACTGTGAAATGTCTCTTTCTGGCCTAACAGTTTGATGTGGTGTTCAACTGAATTTAAGCAGTGTATTATTCAACTTAGTATGATTGGATGTTATGGTGCATCCTTCCAATGAAAACTGGTTTTCAAACATAGTGCAGAGTAAATGATCAACTAATTTACATTGGGCCCCTATAAAGGGGTTTATATTTTCTGACTGAACTACCTGCTTCTTGTCATCACCCTTCCCCTCCAGTACTTCCTATGCCAGCTTCTTTCCTGTGCAACACAGAACGGCAAATGATAACAAGCTCTAATCCTGTTTCAAAGAGGACTAGATTTAAGCACATTAACAAACTATTAATGAATGTCAGGAGGCAGCAGATGGAGCATGGCAGGCTCGTGCAGGGTAGATTCACACTTCAGCTTGCCATGAACTAAATGTTTGCATAGACAAACCCTTAGTCCCCATTTACGGAGGAGGTCAGCACATCTGGCCTGTGTGGATGTGGTGCCATATCTGAGGAGCGTGGATGTGATTCAAAGTGGAAGTGAAAAGCCATTTGGTTCTTCAGTTGGGTCCTTGTTGTGGTGTTTGTTGTGGACGTTAGCGTCCTTCCACCTTGCTCACCTTTGGCATGAGCCCAAGTCTTTGAGCTCTTGCATTGCAAGCCAAAAGGGTCTTTTGGATTGGAAATCTCAGTATATTATTTAGTATATTATTTCATCTACTGGAAGATCCTCATTCCCTCGAATACAATGGCACTCCCGAAGGATTCTCACGTCACAACAAATCTGGGGTGGACTGATGTATGCCACAGATGTGGTGTTGATTTTACTGTGCACATAATGATCTGAATGACTGTGTTATGTTGAGAATTAACAAGTGATGTATGTGTTCAGATTGGGGAGCAGTATTCCATAGTAGAGCAGTCAGGGGCCAGTGAAGAGGTCTCTGGAAGTTTTGCATGCCAGTATTCCTGCCAGTTTCTGGATGAGATTTATGTGCATCCTTATTCTGTCATGGATCATTTTCAGATGCTGATGGCATGTGAAGCTTCAGTCTAATGTCACACACCGAGACTCACCACAAAAGTCCCTGTGCAGTTCCCCTCTAGGCTTTCAATTTTTTTAGATGAAATGCTGACACATTAGTCTACATAGAGTGTGGTTTTAACTGCCAACAAATGAAATATTCTTCCATGATTTTAAGGGCCTTGGTTAGAATTTGTTCTGTTGTAGGTAAATCCATTGCCTGTGTAGTCACAGCAACATTATTAGCATAGACAAATTTCCACGATGATGTTTGGGGAAGGTCACTGGTGTATATAGTAAACAGGATAGGTGCTAGAACTATCCCTGTGGTAGGCCATTTAAGACTGCATGGCCTGCTGGTCACCAAGGAGAATGCAAAACCTACAGTTGGTCAAAACTTCATGGAAGAATTTTATTGATGCATTTCATAGGATAATTTTGCTTACTTTTGCTGGCCATTCCTCCATACAGTTCTGTAGACAGCAGATAAGTCTACGAAAGTTGCCCCCGTCTTGAGTTTTTGCTGGAATCCTGCTTCAGTATGTGATGTTAAAGCTAATACTTGATCATTACAGCAGCAGCCTCGTCAGACACCTGCTTGTTCATTCAATAACATTAATTCTACAAGCAGCATAATCCTTGCCGGTAATATTCTCTCTGTGAACTTGTATGATATGCAGAGGAGTGCTACAGGCCAGTACGATAAAGGATTACTGGTTGGCTTCCCAGGCTTGGCAATAGTCAGTGAATCCAGGCAGTCACTGTAGCTTCTAACAATGCAGTAGTATCATAGAGAGCTTAAGAAACTAAGGAACTAACTTTTTGGGAGAAAGTTAGTAGAGATTAATAGTAAGAACTACTTCAACCATCAGTAGCAGGTAAGTGGTACCCAGATAATACACTATATGCATATTCCTTAAACTCCAAGTGATCTTAGTGTCAAAGTCACTTGAAGTTTAGCATATTACTTATATTCAGCCCACTCTATATAAATTAGGAAGATTGAGACAAAGTGGTCATAAGTTTCTTATTCAAACCTATTTCAATTCATTGTAATCAAGAATAGTTTGCTTATAATCTGCTGCAGTGTGTAATAATTCTGAGTTTCTCACTGATCGCTAAGTTTTAGGTAAAGACATTACAACAAAACCAACTTAACTTCCATAGGGTTTCACTTAAAAACAAAACAAAACAAAACAAAAAACACAGCAAGCTCACCCCACCCCACCCCACCCCCCAAAAAAACCTTTGCCTTCCTTTTACATTTAGAATTGGCACCAAAACATCCCTTAGAATTATAGCTCTTGCACACTACACTGGTACACCTGCCAGAAGTAGAAGAGGGAAGGGTTCATTACATCAGGGTCCTGGTCAGTTAGAATAAACTACAAAAAAGTTTAGAAATTACAGAAACTTTCTATTTCAGCTAATGCATACCACAGTTAAGTTTTCAGGACATGATTTCTTAAATGCAATAGATTGCTGTATTTTCCAGATCAAACTTTCCAATTTTCCTGGAGCAGCATACTCAAGAACCCCCTATCTGTAGTTTAATGTTTCATTATATTATATTTCCTATAATTCTTTCAATCCATTTCACCATTGAAATTTATGTAAATTGTGGAGACATAATTTGTAGCTGTCTTGGAGGATGCAGAACCCCCCCCCCCCCCCCCCAAAAAAAAGAAAGAAAGAAAAAGAACAACCTTAACTAAGTATTTGTCCCCATGAATACATACATAACAAATAGGAATATTTGTTCCTTTCCATTTTTCGCATTTTGAAATTGTACTCTGCTATGAAATGAATAAAACAGATGATCTGTTATGTGGGTGGCAGGAGAAAGAATGAAGAATAAGAAATAGAAAAATTCTCTGGAAAGAGTTCAAATAAAATAATATTGTTTAAAATAAATGTTTTAAAAGCCTGAAATGTATTTTTTATGGATATGGGAAGTTGAGAGGTTCTTACTGTCACCTGATCTTTCATCTTACATATTAAACTGCAGAGAAGAAAGGACAAAGGCATGTGGGACTTTACAGGTGAGAACAATGCGACCTCACAGGTTTCATGCAACCAATTCTGCCATCCAGTAAAGAAATGTGTTACATCCAAATAACAACCATACTACAACGAATATGAGATGAAGGTATAAAACAAATTGTTGAGCAACATTTCAGTGTAGGAGGACTTCAAACAAGCATAAAGGAGGAAAGATGAATAAATTGACACATTTGTCCAAGCATTAGTTATTAATTTCTAAGACTGTGGGGCTTTTAATAGTAAACTTTTTTCAATTATATCCCCTCATTGGTATTTTAGGGCTAGACTGAACCTTTGCTCTGAGGCCTTAAAATAGGGCAAAATATCGCTATGCTGCTCCAAGAGGAACTCCCAGGAGCCCCAGAGTCTCAAAATTTCCTCCCTGTTGCCTCTTGCTCATGGAAGGAAAGGGAGAAGGAGAATAATTTCCTGCAACTTTTTACAAGGCATATCATTTTCCCCACCCACACTCCAGCTCCTCTCTGCTGGCCAGTGCACAGGGGCAGGGAATGGAGCCTTGGCTCTGCCTACTTTCCTCTTCACTCCTTCCATTCACCTGCTCAAGAAGGGTACGTACCAGGCACACAGCTCCTACTCTCCCCCGCCCCATGCTTGGGCCCAAGATCCGGGGGAGCTCTAATGAGGAGTGTAGGAGAGGGTCTTACTCCTGATTACTTCCCTATGCAACCGCATTAGGGCTAGTCACAATCTGGAACTTAAACAGAAAACTTTAGTAGGGCATGGCACTCATACACTACCATGATGGAGACCACATTAGCACCTAGATCAATAGAAAGAATACAGACACACCATATCACTTTATGTTAAAATGGGTATTATTTTTAACTATGTTAAACTTTTTTCTTGCTCTTCTGGAAGAACATTACAAAAGCTGATCTCTTATCCAAGCAGCAGGACATTTCACTCCTTTAGTCCAGCATTTTAAAATTCCATTCAGCAGATAGATATAGCTAGGTCTCTTTCAGACTTCATCTTACAATAGTGCATAGCTATAGTTCACTCTCAAATGACTTGCTTTCTGATATTTACAGAAAGTCAACCCAATGCTAAGTTCCTAATTTTAATTAGACGCCTGGGTACGCTGGCTAAAAACTAAGCAATGTCAGCCAAAACTAGGCAATGTCAGCCAAAAATAAAAAATGTTTCATGCTCATAATAGCCTTTATCTGATACCACAAAGTAAAAATTGTTTTTTTTGTTGTTTTTTTTAAAAACTTCCAAAAATGCAAACATGCAAAATATTGCTACAAGAGGAAGAGCAGGATTTGTAATATTCCCCTAAGGAATACTTTATTTCAACAACTTTCATCACATTAAATATTATTACAGTGGGACTACCAGTCAGAGCCAATTAAAAAACTTCACCATTGCACCAGAAACTCTTACACTTCACTGCCAATTTCATAGCAAAAACATGCAATACTCCATGTCTGGAATAATATACAATAGGAAATAGGATTAACAAAGCTCTGTTTTATGTCCCTAGCACAGGAACAAAATATAAAAATACAAAATGAAACAGTCTTACCAAACACTATAGACCATGTTTTTAGTACAAAAGAAATTGAATTTTAATTGTATAAGTGTAACAATTTAGTCTAAACAACTAAGCATTTTTAAAGTATTCATGCCCCCAAACTAGATGTGATGAAAAATCCTATAACTCTACACGTTAATTTAGAAAGAAATCAAACAGCTAGGATAAAATGCTGTGGAAGATGTACTTTAGAAAGACTCTTGCTGAGGTAGCTACTTAAAAATATTTTTCTGAGGAAATATTTCTTGAAAAATAGAGTATGGCTAGGTCTACACTACCCGCCTGAATCGGCGGGTAGAAATCGATCTCTCGGGGATCGAATTATCGCATCTCGTTGGGACGCGACAATCGATCCCCGAATCGACGCTCTTACTCCACCAGCGGAGGTGGGAGTAAGCGCCGTCGACGGGGAGCTGCGGAGGTTGATTTTGCCACTGTCCTCACAGCGGGGTAAGTCGGCTCCGATAGGTCGAATTCAGCTACGCTATTCGCGTAGCTGAATTTGCGTATCTTAAATCGATCCCCCCCGTAGTGAAGACCTGCCCCATGATGATTTTTTTAAAACCTGTCAAAAATGAGTATCTTCTTCCTTTATCAACTCTACACCTTAACAAATGACTCAGATGTATGGATATTGCTTTGTACCCTGACAATGTATTATATCTACTGGGTTCAACTAATCAGCCTCATAGAAGATTTAAGACTGATCCTGCAAAAGCTATATATGTCAATAACCTTATGCATGAGTAATCCCATGGAGGTCAAATACTTCTGAGGGATTCCACATGGACATATCTGCCTATCCAGATCTGACCTTATACCTTAAAAATAAAAAATATATACCGAAAAAAGGAAATTTCTTCCTTTAATGTAGATGGATTTTTTTTAAAAAACACTTTGATTTTCTAATTGAATCAAACCTTAACAATAATGTATCTTATTTTTAAAAATATTTTAACTAGTTAAACAAAAATACATTTGCTCCATAAAATTCTTAGGATTTAGGGTCCAGTCCTGCTCCCACTGAAGTCAATGGGCAAATGAGAAAACTCCCATTGACTTCAAGAAGAACAAAATCAGGTCCATATTTTGGAATCTTACTGAAACATAAAAATCTGTTACTATGAATATACAGACCTAAAGAACAAAGATGTGGTTTTGTAGTCATAGAATATTAGGGTAGGAAGAGACCTCAGGAGGTCATCCAGTCCAATCCCTTGCTCAAAGCAGGACCACCACCAACTAAATCATCCCAGTCAGGGCTTTGTCAAGCCAGGCCTTAAAAACCTCTAAGGATGAAGATTCTACCACCTCCCTAGGTAACCCATTCCAGTGCTTCACCACCCTCCTAGTGAAACAGTGTTTCCTAATATCCAACCTAGACCTCCCCCACTGCAACTTGAGACCATTGCTCCTTGTTTGGTCATCTCCCACAACTGAGAACAGCCTAGCTCCATCCTCTTTGGAACCCCCCTTCAAGTACTTGAAGGCTGCTATCAAATCCCCCCTCACTCTTCTCTTCTGCATACTAAATAAGCCCAGTTCCCTCAGCCTCTCCTCATAAGTCATGTGCCCCAACCCCATAATCATTTTCGTTGCCCTCCGCTGGACTCTCTCCAATTTGTCCACATCCCTTCTGTAGTGGGGGGGGACCAAATTGGACACACTACTCCAGTGCCGAATAGAGGGGAATAATCACTTCCCTAGATCTGCTGGCAATGCTCCTACTAATACAGCCCAATATGCCGTTGGCCTTCTTGGCAACAAGGGCACACTGCTGACTCATATCCAGCTTCTCGTCCACTGTAATCCCCAGGTCCTTTTCTGCAGAACTACTGCTTAGCCAGTCAGTCCCCAGCCTGTACTGGTGCATGGGATTCTTCCATCCTAAGTGCAGGACTCTGCACTTGTCCTTGTTGAACCTCATCAGATTTCTTTTGGCCCAATCCTCCAATTTGTCTAGGTCACTCTGGACCCTATCCCTACCCTCCAGCATATCTACCTCTCCTCCCATCTTAGTGTCATCTGCGAACTTGCTGAGAGTGCAATTCATCCCATCATTAATAAAGATATTGAATAAAACCGGCCCCAGGACTAACCCCTGGGGCATTCTGCTTGATACCGGCTGTCAACTAGACATTGAGCCGTTGATCACTACCCGTTGAGCCCAATGATCTAGCCAGCTTTCTATCCACCTTATAGTCCATTCATCCAATCCATACTTCTTTAACTTGCTGGCAAGAATACTGTGGGAGACTATATCAGAAGCTTTGCTAAAGTCAAGATATATCACATCCACTGCTTTCCCCATATCCACAGAGCCAGTTATCTCATCATAGAAGGCAATCAGGTTGGTCAGGCATGACTTGCCCTTGGTGAATCCATGTTGACTGTTCCTGATCACCTTCCTCTTCTCCAAAGGCTTCAAAATGGATTCCTTGAGGACCTGCTCCATGATTTTACCCGGGACTAAAGTGAGGCTGTCTGTAGTTCCCCGGGTTCTCTTTCATCCCTTTTTTAAATATGGGCACTATATTTGCCTTTTTCCAATCATCCGGGACTTCCCCCGATCATCACGAATTTTCAAAGATAATGGCCAATGACCATTATCACAATAGCCAACTCCCTCAGCACCCTTGGATGCATTAGATATGGACCCATGAACTTGTGCATGTCCAGCTTTTCTAAATAGTCCTTAACCTGTTCTTTCACCACTGAGGGCTCCTCACCTCCTCCCCATACTGTGTTGCCCAGTGCAGCAATCTGGGAGCTGACCTTGTCTGTGAAGACCAAGGCGAAGAAAGCATTGAGTACTTCAGCTTTTTCCACATCATCTGTCACTAGGTTACCTCCCCATTCAGCAAGGGTCCCACACTTTCCCTGACATTCTTCTTGTTGCTAACATACCTGTAGAAACCCTTCTTGTTACCCTTCACATCCCTTGCTAGCTGCAACTCCAATTGTGCATTGGCCTTCCTGATTACACCTATGCATGCTCTAGCAATATTTTTACACTCCTGTCATCACAAATCTATATCTAGCTTGTTAAGCCATCTAACTGCTGTTTCGTCCAGGGTAGCAAAGGATTGCAGTCAGCCCAGACCACGTTTGACTGTCTGCATTGCTGCCCCACAGTTACACTGCCAAGAATGAGCTAAGGCAAATTTTTGCATTGTGGCAGCCACTCTTGCCATTCCAGTTAGCAGCCTGTTAAGCGTAATCTAGAATGTGCATCCCAGGTTGCAAACAGGTGGATGAAGGTTAGGGCTTCTGAAATTTGTCAGCACGCCTGCCTCTCTACCCCAGAGTTGCTGCCACTCGGCAAGGACAGAGCTGTCAAACCTGATATGCCACTGTTCATCTGAGATTGGCACTGGGCTGGCAGCTCTGGACATGAGTTCATGAACAGCTGCCATAAAAGAATGTGACCAAATCAGTCATGGCAAGTCACCAGGGACTGGAGGTGCATGTGTTTTCTTCTGGATGCAGGCCGATCTTACAGGAAGTGTATTGCTTATTTGTAAATGTTGGAGTCACTGTCAACCTTGCATATGTAGCTGGTTGTTTTCTTCTGTCATAGGCCTCCTTGCAGTTTTAAGGGTAATGGCATCGTGTTGAAGTTTTGAGGGAGCTATGGTTTTAATATGTGGCTACAGCAACCGCTAATGACATAGGTGACTGTGTTCAGCTCTGAATCAATTAGATGCGTATGCCAGCTGCTGCCTCATATTGTGTTGGAATGAATACCAGCACCAGCACAGAGGTTCATTAAACAGTTGCCTCTGCTCCCCAAAAGGTTCCCACTAGCTTCTGGATCAAGACAGCATGGGAGGTGACCTTTTAATTTCAGTGCTCTAGATGGGACTGGTATGTTAGACTGCAGTGATTTGATTCCCAAATAAGTGACAATTGGCTGGAAAAAGAGTGGAGGATCCTCAACATAGATTGTAAGGGTTTGATTGGCCAGATGATTGTTCACATGGAATGTTGTGGTCATCATTTTAGACTCAATTTAAGTGTTCACTGACGAAGGTAAGTGTGACATTCAGTGTCTTGTAGATTGTTACTCACATCAGTGAGACAGATGTCATCCACACATACATACATACATACTCATCAGCATTAGTTGTTGGTACTTTGTAAGTATATATGTTGAAAAGGAGAGGAGCTAGAATGGATCCTTGTGGGAGTCTGTTACAGAGTTGCCTAAGCCAGCTGAATTTCTACAATGAACCAACTTTCTAGCCCTTTTTGTAGGGATCTTCAATGTCTTGGGTGCTAGGTGAATTACTTGATCTTCAGTACACTGTCCTTGTCTGAAGCCAGCCTGAACTAAGGGCAGTTGTAGTTCAATAACCTCACTGATGCACATGAGAATCAGTCTCTCCATAAGCATCCATGTGACACAAATGAGAGATGGGTCAGTAGCTCACGGGATCTCCCAGGAGTTTTCCTGATTTTGGAATGGCTACAACCTTTGCCCTGCACCAGATTTTTGGGATGCAACTATCCTGGTAAGGGACCAGGGAGTAGCCAGTTTGGCCTAATGGTCACAGCTGGACTAGGATCCCCACATCAGGAACAGTAGTTGGTGAGCAGGGATCAGAGGAATCGCTAGAGTCAGGTTCAATAAGCAAGAGTCAGGGCCAAAGTCAGGCCAAGGTTGGAGACTGGAGATCAGAGGTAGTACCAGGCTAAAGTTAGGAGGCAAGAGTTAGGGTCAGGGTCAGGCTAGGATTAGAGAACAGGAGACAAGGTGAGGTCTGGGGGTCACAGCAGGCCAGAAGTCTGTGTTGTTGCCCAGATAACTTTGTGGGGCACCCTCCAGAGTTAAATATGATGGTTGGCCAATCAGAGGGCCACAGAGTACTGGCACTCTGGGTCCCTTGGACGGCACTTCCAGTGGCGCTATTCTCTACAATGCTCCCTGGCTGGGGCTCTGCATGGGCTCCTGGTAGCACTATGGGGACATCATCCATGCCAGACTCTGCAGCCCCAGATTCTAGTCCCCTCACAGAAATATTGTTTGAGTAACGGTGGCAGCCTAGTGAAGTAGGAACTCCATATGGATATAATCCAGGCCTGGAGCCTTTCCTCTTTTCATAAACTTTATGCCTTGGTGAAGTGTTGAGAGGGTTATTGAATGCATTCATGGCTCAAACATGCAGGGAAATTATTTATTCACTTAAAATCCATAGATGGATTGGTCTAGGGAAATAGGTATCATCATAATAAGAAAACCCACACCCATTTTAGACTGAAATCTTTGAAATAATAAAGAAAACACAGTTGAAATAAGCAGCCTTATTTTCTTCAAGAAAACTCTAGTGCTCAAATTGCTATTAATCAAGAACACCTACATTATAAATTATTAGGATTTACAATAAAATAGGTTATTAAAGACAGATATTTTAATAGGTAAAATATCTAGCTGTGCTGTCATTTGAATTTTATATACTTTCAGGATTTTTTTTTAAAAACTACACATTTGCAATCCAGAAAAAGGATTATGTTCTTCAACCTGAAGAATGCCTAATGTCCAAAACATCCTTGAGTACTTTAATCTGTTCCTTATGCCTAACTCTTCTTGCTTTACTTTCGTTGTCTAACCCATTTGACATGATGACCAAAAATGAGAAAGAATATTTTAAATGCAAAAACAAGATGAATCATTAGAACCATGGAGAATTAATTACTTTGACACAGCCAACATTTCCAATACAGTTAGACTTGAAAAAAAACTTGGTATCCTCAGGGAAGTTCTGGTCTGGATAAGACCTCTGTTTAAAATGTTAGATACATCTCTAATTTTAAACAGACAAATAAGATTACTTATGGGAATGACAGTTCAAACATTTCAATCAACTTTGTACTTCTATTTGGCAAATGTTTCTATTAGTAACATTAAAAATAAAAATACCAGCTCAAACAGCTGTAAGGGCCATATCCAACCCTCGTTAAGTAAAGACTCCCACTGACTTTAATTCATCTGGATCAGGCCCTAACACAAGTCCCAAAATAAGATGGGCAAGAGCAAGATAATGCTGTAAAAACAATGAGAAAAATCAGACTGTCCAGGAATACTTTCCTAAATATGGTACTTGCCTTACCCACTATGTATGTTGGTTATAATGGGTCACATTTTTAACTCATGCTAAGATAACAATAATGGTGTTAACCACACCTCTAGCAAAAGGATGCACACACAGCATGTGGTACTAAACCAATGTTAATATTCACAGATAGTCTACCCTAAAGAAAACACCTCCCCATTTCCACCCCATGCAACATATACCATGAAATGTAGATTAAATTGTACAAGGAGCTGTGCCTATGGGCCATGGCTTGATTAAATCAGCCACACACACAAAATACACAGATTATCCACCATGACCTTTTTGTCACACCCTGTTACTCCTGTCTTGAATTTCTGTCACAAGGTTTTCTCTAACTTTTCTAGAGAAACAAAAGGTGAGGGGGGTTCCATAGGCAGATTAGTGTGTGGTAGAGACACAGACATACCTCCTCCAGCAGGCTTTGGAGTGGTTTGTGGAGTAGTCCTGTCACTTCCTCCCCTTAGTGTAAGAAGTGTTATTGTGCCTGGCCCTTGTGCATGATAGGGGAAGGAGAGAACAAGGGCTCCTTGTGTTCTCCTCCCCCACCTGTACACCCATACTATACCCAGGCATAATCTGGCACAAAGTGATGATCATAAGCACACAGTGTACAATTTTAGATAACAGAGCTCTTACTATTTTATCTAAGGAATGTTTTGTAGTACAAACTGCACCTGGGCTGTAACCAACTGCAAATCCAGCTTAAAACTGGCACCCTAGCAGTAATTTTCATGGGCGGTCCTCACATGGCAAATATGTTAGAAGGAAGCAATGCAGAGTGCAATTACCAGCTTCTGATTGCTCTTATATTTGCTATAAGTTAATAATCAAAGAGGCAGCAGCTAAGCCCCAAAACAAAAGGAAACAAGAGTGCTTTTCAGTGGAGCAAAATCAGGAGGTTGAAAAGCAAAAAGTCAATGATGGAGATAGCATCAGTCCTGGAACAGCTATGATTCAATCCCCAAAGCCAAACAGGAATTGTCCCCCAAACACACAGCATTCTACACACTATGGAGGTCTTTTCAGGAAAGGTGAAAAAATTCACCCCTGCCTTTTGTGGGCACCTATCAGTACTGGGCATCTTTGGTGGGCACCTGTCAGTACTGATCAACCATTCACACAATCCATGTGTCAGTTCACCATGGTCTCAATCTAATCCATCCTAAAAACAAGCAAAGCATAGGATTGACCCTAAGAAAGCCCAAAAGCTAAATTTAGGAGGTTTATCATTTGTACATCCTTAAACCCCACAGAGGATTTTTTTGAATTGGGGTTTCTGTCTTTAGTTTGTTTATCAGATCTAGTTTTATATGACATATGCTATGAATATGCTATGAATATTTGTTACTCTTTTAGCAACAAGATCAAACCCTATTATTAGCTCTCTGCATAGCCTCTTTTATTCCATTTTATAGCACTATAAAATATGTCCATGCCCTGAGCATTTAAATAGCCAAATTATTGCTTTTAAGAGGAAGTGACTCATGTAGATGCACCAGTAACTAAAATATGTAAACAGATTTTTATTAACTGTCAGTTTATATTTCAAAGGTATCTCACAATTTTAAAAAAATGACCTTTTTCCATTCCTTTTGAATTGAGGAATCTTTAATTTAATGTAAATTATTAATGTAATGTAGATAGCAAATGTAAATAAGCAGCACAGACAGATACAATAACATAAAAAATATGAGGGTAATGGAAGCCCCACAGTATAAGTATATCAAATTGACCATCTGTTGTTGAATGGAGCCTTCTTGCACAAAGCATCCTTCCTTGCAAAGGGCTCTCTTGATTGAATAGGCTAAATCCTAAGGGTCCTTTCTTGGTTTTTGTTAGGCAAATTCCCAGTGAAATCATTGGGAGTTCTGTCTGATGAAAAATGAGTAAAAACTGAGTAAACACCATAGAATTTGGTCCATTGCAACTTTGAGTTTAACGTGTTTTAATTTCTGTGATCCCAAAGACCACACTTAGCCTAAGCTCAACCCTTTAGATACAGTGGTGCACAAAGGAAAAAAAAAGTTTAGCAAAACAGTGCTTACTCTTTCACACTGTAAACTCTGTGCCTCCTAATCCAATTCTTGATGGTGTTCAAGGGTTTTCATTTACTTTGATTGGGGTTGCTGACCAGAAAAAATGTAGACGTTTGATGCTCCCTTCAGAAGTCAGCTTAAGGTAAGCAAGGAGTAGTTCAGGGCCTACTGTGGAGAGGGGTCATGTGGGAAGGATGCCCTCATAGCCCAATCCACTACCTTTCTATAGGATCTTTCTTTATTAATCTCTAAGAGCCTTAGAGGAGGGTATCACAAGGACCCATTTCTGCCTCCTTTTTTAGATCCCGGAGGGAGGACGAAGACATTTTGGTGGGAGGTAATTCTTTTCCCCCTCTTCTCCTAGAGACTCAAATTCTATCTACTGGCTAAGCTAAATGAGCACTACTCCTAGTTACTCTCTGCTGCGTTGAGAAGGTGACTACACGATGAGGCGAAGTAACTGAACAGCTTAAAAAGTGGCTGAAAATACCTGGTTCAACAAATATGGCTAAAATTTTAGTTATCTGCACATGATCTGATTCACCCATCACTAGCTCTCAAAGACACAGTAGAACGCAAGTATGTTACAGTACTCAATGTTACGTTAATCTTGAGAGTTGGCATCTCATTATTTGGTGTTCTACTTAAATGTCCAGCTCCTCCTGTCTAGTGATTACATGAGAAATTCACCTTTCAGTTAAAACATGTTTGTCATGATTGCAAACAAGAACTTGAAAATGTAACCCAAGTGTATCCTATAGGCACAAAGAAAAAGAACCCTACATTTATTATTTTTAAAATTTCACCATTTTAAAATCTCATGAATATTTGAAGCCTGACTTATGAATGTGTGGGGTTACTCTGTGCTTCATTTTGTCACAACAAACATCTACAAGAAAATATTACTGCATTATGCAAACCGATGTCTTGGCATTATGAGTCGGTACAGCAGAATGTTGTCACAGAATCTGTATCTCCCACCTTGAAAATAAACATCTGTGCTTAGATATTTATTTAGCAGATGTATAATCTGGAAATTTTTCCAGAGTCATTGTTTAAACAAAAATGGTACTTGATACAGTACTAGCTGCACTAAGTGGAGTCCTTTAATCTGCAGTGCTTCCACCTAAAGCACTGTAGACATGCTGTGTTTGCATGCTGGAGAGAGAGGTGCATGGAGGAAAGCAAAGAACTGAGACTCACTAGATTCCCATTGCTACCTTTTTCATAATGTCATTTGTGGCTCAGACCAGTTTCATCTCCACATACATCGTGGATTGTGACCACTGAAAGCTCAATACAATACAGTTTATTATTTCATCCCACTCTTACTGAATAACACTTTAGATGGTTTCATTTACAATGAAAATGACTCAAATCTAAATCAGAGGGTTTGTCTGTCACAGATCCATTAGACCATCAGGTGAGTGCGCTAGGGAAGAGGGCTGTAAAGAAGTAGTTTGCTTGTTCAGTAGTTATTTTCAGCAGCACCTTTAGCCACAATCACAACAGAAATTAAAAATAAAGTTTGTTTTCCGGAGGCCCAATACCTGGAAAATGAGCTACAGTTACAATTGTGGACCCCAGTTAAATAGACCTTCCTCTGTTCTTAACTTAGGTTAGCTAACTGAGGTTAAAATAGAAGGCAACTCATGTTTTAATTTGGGTTAGCAGTTCGAGGTTTTAACTCAAGCACCTAAACTGAGTTAAAATCTGAGTTGCCTTAACTTCACTGCTATTTTAACCAGAGTTAGCTAATTTAAGTTAACACCACACCGTTTTTTGCAGTGAAAATATACCCTCAGAAGAAAACCTGCACAAGGGCCAAACCTTGTGTATCACAGTGGGCCATTGAGAGTAACTTTCTCCACTACTTCAATCGACAATCTATAATTAGAGTATTTTCTTCTAGTTAGTGCCTCCTTTGTATCATTATCCCTCTTTGGTCTCCACACTATTTTCTATGCTGCTTCCTTCCTTTACACAAATAGAATGATTTTGTGACTTAGTGAACAAATGAAATAAATGTACATCTCCCAAATAGAGACCATCTGACTGCTCCCCAAACATAAATCTCTGATGCATGGGGAAGTCATTGTGCCTCAGCCAGGTGCAGTATACCCTGGAAAGAAAGAGTAGAATGGCTGCTTCACCGTCCTTTCAGGATGCAGGATATGCTTTGCAGAATCCATGGCCCTGCCCACTTTGGGGAGATTAGTGCCAATAGTGACACAAGGGAAGCAAAAAGGCTGTCCCTGCGCTGGGAAGCATGGAATGGAAAGGGAGAACAGTTTCTTGTGGCCCTGCTTCCATAGCATATCAGTGGAGAGCCAAGTGCATTCAAAACCAAAGCATATATTTTTGTACTCAGAGGATTAGAGAACTCTCACCCCACTCATTTATGCTGCCCTCCCACACTCAACTTTGCCCCCTAAAATTTGCATGTCAAAATAATAAATTACTAGGAGATTATAAATTCTCCTTTCTTGTTCAGGGATCAATTTCTAATCATCTCCTAGTAAATTGTTATTTTGACCTTTGCATATAGTTTAGCACATTATAGGAGGCAAAGTAAAATGTGGGTAGGGTCAAATGGGTGGGATAATAGTGAGCAATGAAGGATTATATTGCAGAGAGGAACAGACGATCTTTTAATTGTTCATCTCCATTTATTCTGTTTGTTGATTTTTGTTAAAGATTCAGAATTTTTGTAAAGAAAGTGTAATAGTGACTTTTACATGTTAATTGGATTCACTGAAACATACTTTTGACTTTAATTCTTTTTTTACCAAAACGTTTTGATTTTGAATATATATATATATAACAGATAAGAGTGAAGCATCTTCTTTTATCAAATCTTTAAATGTTTTTAAAAGGCAGTCTTATTTAGTAACACACCATAACAGAAAAAAATGACAACACTCTGTCAATTACCCAATAAATATTACAACTATGATTCTCACCAAGACTAAGCAGTCTTTCTGAAAAGGACAGTGTATCAAGGATTCTCTCAGTGCTCATTAGTATAACTATCTCATTTTCTCCAAGGAAATTATCTTTGAACAACATATCACACTGCCCTTGGAACCATCAAACTGACATTTGACAAAACTGCAGAAGGCTACTAAGTTAAATTTAAAATCCCCTTAGACCTTGCCTTGCTCATCTCATTGAGCTTTAACCTCCCATGGAAACAATTAGGCAGACCAACAGCTAAGGCTGGTGGGAAAATTTCTTGCATTTCTCAGTATATTAAAATCTGTTCGAACACATACCATCCTACAGTTTGTCTATATACAGAAATGGAAGAGGGGGTTGCAATGTACAGTAACCTAAATGAGAAATATTAAGTTGGTTCATTAAAAGTTCAAAAGAGCTGTTTCTTGTATTCAGGGCTTATTTTCTTTAACAGATTGAAAACATGTAATTATTTCTATAATATATTGTATTCTCTAGTCTGCCATCAGCATAGAAGAACATTATGTTATCATTTAGACACCACATTCTCTAACAACCATAAAGCAAAACAAATAATTAAAAAACACACTTAGCAATACACTGATTAATATAACTGAATAATTAAATACAGCCATTTCCTAAGTGAAGCTCTGACACTAATGATTATACAAGCCTGGAAACTTAAATGCAATCACTGGAATCCGTCAATAAACCCACATTGTACTCTAGTAGCCTTAACCAAGACTCGAGGGACAAAATTTGGCAGAGTTAGGACAACAGTTTTCTTTAAGAAGGTCAACTACTCTTTTAGGTCAATATAACAAAACAGGAATCACGCCCACAACGACAGGACAGATATTTCCACACACCAATCATTAAATACCACAAAAATTAAATACATGGCAATAATATTGCATGATATTCTTTCTTTAACTTTTATATTGCAGATGACCTTTTCAATATATGTTGAATATTTGCTGACACAAATGCTATAACACCAACATTAAAATATTAAATTCATCAAAGGTTATCCCAAAATAAGCATCTCAAATTCATTTCTGGATGGAATAAAAAAGAAAACTACCGTTTTTCAAGTGTAGCAATAATAAGCAACCAATGATTTCCAAATAAATTGTTTCTTAATGATTGTTTGAATCCTTGGATTTAATTACTATTCAGCCTATCTTCTCTAGAACCTGTCTATATTATGCATACAATAAAGAAGAAACTAAATCAGTGTTCATCCAGTTTACTAATGCTATTGACTGCAAACAGAACAGGATAATGATGAGATTCAAATTTCACGAAAAGCGAACTACATATGTAAAGAAATGCAATCAGCTTTAGTTGGAAAGTGATTTATAAAAGCTAAGCTTAAACATTGAAAAAATGCTATATGTGAAGTTTTAAGTAACAAGTATCTTCTCCAAAGATTTCAAAATTGCCAATATTTATCCAGACTACCAAGATAGAAGACTAAGTTAGAGGCTGATGTGAGAAAGATAGTGATTTGTGACAGGGTCATCCTTGTAGGGCTAGGAATGTGCTGAACACTTTTCTGTCTGAGGTTACAACTTGGGGTCTAAGAGGCCTGCAACCTAGTTAATATTTGTCCTCCATAAAATTGCATCCACAATTCCCTCCTCTTGGATGCTAATCTGCAGCAGTAACCCCCCTTGGAAGTGGGCTGAGTGCTCAGTAGTGGAGCTAAGATACAGCATCTCTCCCAAAATGATCATCTGGCCCAGCCTCAATATACAAAGAATAATTTGGGGGTAAAAAGTGTGAATTAGCATAAATGTAGGCTTTTTGAAATTTTCAGATACGGACATTTACAAAGGCAGACTGAAGATACTGCCATAGCTCTATCTGAATGTGACATCAGGCCTTCCGATACCTGGAACCTTGCCTGAGAATGAAAAACCTGTATATCCCAAAATTATCTACCTGGGAAACCTCTGCATTGAGATGGGCTCATCAGTCTGGATGATTTGTGGGGGGTGGGAGGGAAGTTCTATCTAGATATTGTCTGAAAGCCTGCCTTAGTGAATGGAACAAAGCTGCTCAAATAAGCCATGTGGTATTGGGAAGAAAACTAGTAGACAAATGGACTAGTTTATGTAGAAGTCAAGAGACCACTTTTAGCAAAAACCTTGTATGAGCTTGAAGCATCACTTTTTCCTTAAGAAAAATTATGAATAAGAGACGAGTTTAAGAGCAAGAAAGTAGTTTATACAACTCTCAGGAGACCCCCCCAAAAATAAAAAAAACACATCCCAGGACAACAATTACAATAGCTGTTTTTACTATAGCTGTGGAGGCTTGGAGAAAGGTTTAAAGGAAGGGATAATCAATCACCTAGGGACCAAAAGCCCACAAAGCCATCGGATCCTTCAACTTGAAGTAGGCTTTTAAGAAGCCCTTCTTCATTCATTTCCAATGGCAGGAGCCATTCCACAGGAATGAAAAGGAAAATATAGCTGCCAGGTGTATTTCAGAGACAATAAGTGTGAGCTAAATTTCATTAGCCAAACCGTATATTGCAAACTGGAGGATATTGAAATAACTCAAGGCAACAATGGTTTACTGGAAGCCCAAATAGAAAACTTTTTCCACATTAAAACGTAAGTGTTATGCTTGGAAGATTTATGGATTTCCTAGAGCATCTAACACTTCATGGGAAGCAGAAAAGTTTCTACAGCTAAGAGCCCAGAATCTACACTGCTACCCTGTTTCCCCGAAAATAAGACAGTGTCTTATATTAATTTTTGCTCCCAAAGATGCCCTAGGTCTTATTTTCAGGGGATGTCTTATTTTTCAGAAATGAAAAATGCCTTATTATCGGTGGATGCCTTATTATCGGGGAGGTCTTATTATCGGGGGGATGCCTTATATTACAACGAGAGGCAAAACTGTAAGTAGGCCTTATTTTCAGAGGATGTCTTATTTTCGGGGAAACAGGGTAAGTACAGAAAAGCAAGACCTGGGTGTGGTATCACTCTCAGTCCCTTTCAACTAGAAGTGGTTGAAAATTTTCTGAAAATGATGATTAGACTATATAAAATGTTTAGAAGGAATGAATCAATTTTGTCAAAATTGACAATGAAAAATTATCAAACCGTTTCACTCTGAAAAGGTCAAAGTGCTTCATTTCGATAAGTGTTTTGTTTATCATTTCAACTTTATATTAAGTTAAAAAATTGAAAGAAAACACTTTGACCTTATCAGAATGAAACATTTTTAAAAGGTAATTTTGATATTTCCCACATTAATTTTTTTTTTTTTGGAATTTCATTTCACAGGAAATTTTGAAATTATGATTTTTGTTCCAATTCTAGACAAAGGAAAATTTCAAAATGTCAGCATTTCCACTGGAACAGAAATTCTGAGTTTCAACCAGGTCTACTTTCAATAGCAAGCACAAAATTATAGAATAAAATATGAAAGGCAATTTAGTTGTATGTAAATGTGATAGGGATACTGTACAGTAAGGTAATTGCAGAGCTACCTGAATTTACAAAGGATTTGATTTCAAAGCACCTCTAACTGAACTTTTGAGAAAGAAGCTATAGAATTCCTTTGAGAGGGTTATAAAAAACATCTGCCGTACAATCACCATGAACTCATCTGTCTTAAATAGGCATCTGAAAGGGGGCTAAATCATCTGGAAAAGTACAGTAAAAATTCTTTCTGCATCTAAGCACCGTGACACATAAAGCCAGTTCCCAGCTAAGTATTTTCTTCAACTTCAGCTATGATAAGTAATGGAAAATAAATTTAAAAAAAAATCAAATTTTCTATTGCATGCTGTTAATAATAAGGACCAAGCACATAATGCTTATTTCTAGAGTCCCTGTTATTTTGATTCATTGGCTGATATAAATAAGTATTATTTTCTTGGAGTATAGGAATGGGTGGTAAAAAATGTCTATTACTTATTTTCTTATTATTGTTGACTAGAGCTGGTTGGGAATTTTTTGATAAGAGCTTTTTCATTGGAAAAATGTCCATTTGTTGAAATAAACTTTTCTTAGGAAAGGGTCTCATAGTTGTATCAGTTACTCACATCGTTTGAACCAGTATATGGCACTGTATGTAAATGATGAATTCCTTAATAACAATAAAAACAAATTTAAAAAAGAAAAAGATCTTCACACAAAACAACATGTGGATTCAATATGTGGCTAAACCACTTTTTCTTAGAAAATTTTTTCAAAACATTGTGATTTATTAAAATAAAATGGCTTAAGCTACAATGTTAACGTAGCTGCTCTACTACTGCCAGAATGTTTGTTGTATGGGAAATGTATAACATTGTTTTAGTCCCATCATTTTACATAGTGCTTTAGAAAATGATGATTGAGCTTGAAACACAACTGGTAACCTTCCAATACTTTCTGACAACAAAATTATCATATGAAAAAACAAATTCTGAATGTATAATGAAAACGATGAAAAATAAATTGTAAGAGAAAAACCATTTAAGAAATGTATTATATCAATGAGAAGATCAAGCTTAGCTGAACAGCGAGTGATGTAACAGAAGAGAGCAGAAGGTACTGACCTGGAAGTCAAGCTTGTTGGAGCAGGGGTGAAAGCAGCAGTTTGGAGAATAAACAGAAAGGAAGGGAGATAGCAAAAGAGAATAAAGGGAGGATAAATATTAGTTTTTTCCAACGAATAGTGAGATGTTATATCAACAGTCTTTATTTTAAAAAAGCAGTAAAATAAAACTTCTGTATAGTATTTCTTTGATGAGCAAGGACCAAACAAAAACTTAAAAGCAAAAAAGTCACCTAGTCATTTATGGACTATAGAAAACTATATATGTTTATGAACTCACAGTGTACATATACAAATTGTAGTTAATAAAATAGGTGGCAATTCTTAAGGCATTTGTTTGGCAGCCTGCAGTAATTGTCATGAAACCATTTGAACCAGTGGGGATGACCCACATTCAGTATTTCGTCTTCATCCGTGACAACAAAAAACCTAAACAATTTGGCTACAGGTTCAAAGATTTTCATTTTATAGGTTCAAAGTATTGCACCTAACAATGATCAAAGATATTGCTTCCGTGTCCCCCCCCAGGAAATACAGTCCCTTTCAAAGCTGAGAGCAATTTTTTTTCACTCCTGAGAATGAGGTTAATACTTCATCATTGAAAATATCCAGATGCTTGATAACTTATTTGTACAAAAATATCTAACGTGCCCTTTCAATTAGCCAAGACAAAAAAAAATCCCCATCTTATGCTAAACTAGAATAATTCCTAGAGTTGTCACAGCTGCACATTGTTGCATTTATTTATGAAAGACAATTTAAAAAACAAAACAAAACAGAAAAATCGCTTTTGACAGCTATTCGGCATGCTGGTTCCTTGTATTTCACATACTGAATTATGTCAGTGCTGCACGGTTTGAATGCTGGCAATTTTTATAGTGTAGCCATCACTTTTGTTTCCATCTCAATTCACTACAAAAATACCCAGTGAAATAAAGTTTTAGACTAAATCCCACAAAAGTCAGGATATTTGAAATTGAATATTCATAACTGTGCCTCTCGAAGGTGGTATGTGCAAACACACAGGTGCAGGTGTGAAGTGGATAATTACATGCAGAAAAGAACTGCAAATTGTGGGCTAGAATAGATTGTGCCACTTAATCAAAGCCTGGAGTGAAAGGCATGATGCACTATACCATTCCAGGTGATCACAGGGGCATTCTGCTCCAAAGAGGCAGAATTGCTCCCTGGAAGAACCCAATTGTGCTATGGAGAGTACAATATGATCCTAGCTCTGCTGGGTGATGTGGAGTCGGTAGACTGCTTGTCTATCTTCCCAGTGCAGGAAGAACTAATGCCACTCCCAAAAGTATATTCAGGACTTTCCTTCAGGGCACAATTTTATTCTTCAAATACAAAACTCACACACACACACAAAGCTATTCCCCTGAATAAAGCAAGCTGGAGAGGCCCACAGGCCTTTCACCTTGAACCTCTACTCCCTACTCTAGGGACAAGCCACAGGAGCTAACTTTCCTGCAACACTCCTCAACTGACCCCTTCTCAGTTAGGGCTGATATAGGAACATACCTGACTGGCCGCAGGCCCTTAAAGAGGGTGGATTGATGGCTTTTGGGTGACTTGCTCCCAGGAAGACCGGCAGCGCAGCACAGAGGCCATAATTCTGTACTTGTATTAAGAGGACCCTATCTTCCCTACTGCATAGCCACCTAAGGACCAGCCCCAGTCTAGCTCACCACAAAGGATTTCTGATGCAAATGCTGTCAGACTCTTGCAATAGTACTGCACATATTTACTATACAGTTAAAGTCCCACAAAGAGAATATAATCAAATTGCAGCTAAGAAAATGCTCCAGCAGTGTCTTTGCCTCAAAATAATATGTCAGAAATCTTTGTAATTCCTAAGGACTCTGCTAAGTGGCTGGATTCAATTTAACAAACTGATTAACCAGTCTACATTTTCCTCTCTGGCGTAACTCCAGGCTTTAGGGATCTGCATCACGATTTACTCTCTCATCCCCCCTCCATCAACCTGATGGCACTTCACTCTTTATCCAACATCAAGCTGGAATGACTCAAGTATATACCTGCAGATTGCCAGACGGGTTAGTCTGGGGCTGTAGCTCATAGAAGCAACACATAACTGGACAAAACTGTAGCTTAGACCTGTTTTATCTGTTAAAAATCAACATGTGCCTGATCTGTTTCTGCTTCCCTCAGGGGTGGTCCTCCAAACCTCTGTTGGAGCTTAAAGACCTACCATTTCCTAAACTGGTTTCTTCTGCATAGTAATTGAGCTGATTTGGGGCATACATTGCATAGGTTGCTTAAAGTGATTCATGGAAAGGGCTGTCCAAGCAGAAGCCCTCTCCAAAAAGAAATTTGTTATTAATCTAGTCCATTTCCTTTGTGGACTTTTCTTCAAATACCCTCCTCCATGGGATGGAATTTATCATTCTATGAAGCGTGCAGGGCTCTTTAAACAAATAGAGTCCAGACATGTGCAGGAAACTGTTTATAATTCCCAAATCCTGAGCTACAAATGAGCAGGGACAGCCTCCCTATGCTGCTTTTTAGCTACACACACTGTAGTGTGAAGACAAACACGAAGAGGCATGCTTTAAGTAGCAACTATAGAATTCCCTGAACTGGAAGTTCCCTCATTTATTAAGCTCCATGATGCAACATATACTGTTACTGATTGGTATGTGTAGAGGACCAGGAATTCTATAACTACTGCACATCTTCCTTTCTTTATAGTAAATTGAAACTTAAATCATAAATCAGTGTTTATACATACAATTCAAAAGAAACTTCCAATTCCTCAAAACTATTTACACTACTATGTCCCTTTGCCAACCCCATTTAAATAGTCCAGAGCAATATTCAAAAGATCAAGCCTTTGAGGGGGTCTGATCAATCTTCCAGACCATGGTCTCACTTTTGCTGAGTTTGCGTGTGCAGTTCTCTGGGGGAAGGAGGGCTCAATTCGTGACAGAGTACCTGCAGGTCCCAGATCCGCTCCTTGTTGTGTTAGGAAATATTTAAGATGAACCAGATTCTTTCAGAGAAGTCCTTTTGGAGTCTCCACTAGGTAGCATCTGGGAGTGTCTGCCTGGTTCTGAACAGTTCCAAATTTCTGGAAACTTTTAAGCCAACCATTGCTCCCTGGTCTCAGTTCAGGTAATGCTTTTGTTCTGTGCCAATCACTGAAGTTTTGTTGCTGCTTAATTTTTATTTCAGAATCCCATTTTCAAAATTCCTTCAGGTTGGGCTATTTAAATTTAAGCATATTAGTACCATAGATACAGCCATCCTTAGTGGTCTTCGCAGCAAATGTTTTGCTGGGAATAGACCAGACACAAGTGATGTTGACTGCTAGGCCATAAATGCTTTATACAGGTCCATTATTTTTATATAGGTCTTTTTAAAATCTGCACTGCTCTCTCCACCTCACCATTGCTCTGGAGGAAATGTGGACTACTAGTAAAATATTAAAAATCAAAGTCCTGTGCGAATGGTAGGCATATTTCAGGGATAAATTGACAACTATTATTTGATGTGGAGACTTCAGGAACTCCATGTTTTTCAAATATTCACTTCAGTCTCTGGCTGTCCTGTACTGAGGAAGTCTAAGAAAGTATAGCCAAGTCAATATACTCGGAAAAGTAATCAACTACAATAATGTGTGTCCTTTTCAGAGAAGCAAATATGTTGTTACCCACTGTCAAGCTCTGTCAGGTAGTTTTGTAGAGAGTAATAGCTCTGGAGATTTCCCCCTGCCCCTTGTTTCATACCCCACAGCGCTCTACTAAAATCTGAATTTGCCCATTCAGACTGGGTCACCACTCGGACTGTTGTGTTCATGCTCTGACTTGTTTATTCCTTGGTGTCCTGTATGGATTTTTGGAGAGAATCTCTTTCTGTAGTACTGTAGAGATAAAATTGTTCCATCCTTTCAGAAGCAGGCCATCAGCCCCAACCAGGTCATTACATTCCTGCCAATACAACAGTAGGTCTGTTGGAAGTTGACTCTGAGCCCACCCTCTTTGTCAGAGTTAAGTAAATTTCTGGCAAGTCTTATCCTTTAGTTGTTCATCTCTAATTAGCTGAAGTCAGCTGACAGATGCTGGATTTGTTGCCAGAACAAAGTCAATGTAGACTTTGACGTCTTTCTCTAAAGTCTTTTCCTTTTTCATTTGGTGGCTGCTTAATCGGGGTTCTAGATAGAGTGTCTACTGTTATGAGAGCTTTCCCTAGTACACGATCAACGTTCAAAGAAAATTGCATCAGCTGTAGTTGAAATCTTTGAATCTTAGGTGGAAGATCATCCAGTGGTTTTGAATCCACTAAGGGCTTATGGTGTGTTTCTAGGTTCAAATCCAAGCTGAACAGATATGCACTGAGCTGTTCACAGACCCAAGTGTCTGGTAGTGCTTCCTTTTTCACTTGGGCATACCGCTGTTCAGTTTCTGAGAGGCTCCTTGATATAAATGCAACAAATCTCTGGTCTCCTTCTGGCTGCTTTTGTTTGAGTTCTGCTCCTAAACCATATGACAATGCATCAACTGCTACTGTTGATGGGTAGTTTAGAGTATTGTGCCAAAACAGGTGGAGAGATCAGTAGTTCTTTTATTTTATTAAATGCATTTTGTTGTGTGCAGATCCAGATCCGCAAATTGGGAGCATTATGGAAATCCCTTTTGTTACATGAATAAATTTGGTAAGAATTTCCCAAAATGGTTTGTCATGCCCAGAAACCTTTTTACACCAGAAATGTTTTGTGGTTTGGGTAAGGCAATTAATGCTTTCAGTTTGTCTGAATCTGGCTGAATTCCCTGTTTGCTAATTATGTGTCCTATAAACATAATCTGCTCCTTTCCAGATTCACATTTCTTATTTAGAGTGAGTCTGGCTTCTTGAAAGCATCTCAAAACTGTGTGTAGTCACTCATCATGTTCATTTTTATCTCTGCAATATACCAACACCTCATCTGCATGGAAAAGGATGCCAGGAAAACCTGACAATCTGAGAGATTCTCTTTTTGAAATGTGCCAAATGGAAGATGAATGAAACAGTACCTTCCAAACCAGGTAATGAATTTTAGTTAATGGTACAGATGTTTTTAACCAGGGGGATCTGCCAGAAGCCTGTCATAGTATTGAACTTTGAGAAGACTTTGGCCTCGGATAACACAGCTAATGCCTGATCAGCTGCAGGAAGTATGTGTCTTTCTCTGCGCACCATTTTATAAAGTTGTGTAAAGTCCACACAAATGCAGAATTTGCCATTGAGCTTCAGTACTACACCCATTCTTGCACACCAGTCAGTGAGTTCTTCTATCCGGGAAATAACCCCACTCTCTTTAATTCTTCTTTGACTTTTACTAGAAAAGGTATAAGGATGCACTATGAGGCTGAGAGAGCCAAGGGAGTTGGTGATGGCACTGATTTTATTTTGTACTCTCTTGACAACATTCCTAGCCCTGAGAAGATGTGTGGATACATGTCCTGTACAGTTTGCTTTCTGCCATTAATGCATTCCAGTTTCAGTAATAGGTGTAGTCCTTGTATGCTGGAAACTCTAGTAGGGGAGTTGTCCTGATATGACACATATTACTCGTTAAAGAACTTTCAGTCATTTCCCAATTTCCCAAGGAACTCCCCACAAACATCCAACTATTGTTATTAGCCCCATGTAGAATCTTATTTGATCTTTGCTGATTTTCATCTGGGATTGATTATAAACTTTTTGGAACTGCGGTGACTGCTGCTCCAGTAACAATTTTAAATTTAAGTTTTTGATTGTTTAGATTCATGCTTATGTACAAAGATATTGCCTGTTCTAGTGAGGATATAGTCCTTAGAAATATAGACTCACCGTCATCTGATAACAATCCCTGTTGGATAGTTTCCACTATTCTTGATGATCTGCACGCTATTGCAAAATATCCCATTTTGTGGCATCTCTTATATTCTGCCTCTTTAGCTGCACATTGTTGCCAGCTGTAGCTTGGTGTCTTGCCAGATCTTCCATAATTTTCCAACCATCTTTTCTATTAAGGTTGAAACAAATGGAATCCAGACATTTGCAGAGAACTCTGTTTACAATTCCCAAATACCGAGTCATCCATGAGCAGGGACAGCCTCCCTGTGCTGCTTTTCACTCACACACACTATAGTGTGAGGACACACACAAAAAAGTAATTCTCTAAGGAGCAGTAACTAAAGAACTTCCTGACCAGGAAGTTCCCATGTTTAGTAAGCTCCCCACTGCAACACATCCTGATCCTATTTGGTTACTGTGGAGGGCCAGGAACTCTATAACAACTTCACCCACCCATAATTTAGCTCCTCGTGCACATTTGGGTAACAGGATATCTGCATTTCTCAGATTCTGGAAGCACAAGATCTCAGTTCTCATTCCTTTAACAAACCACTCAAGATGTGAACTCATAGGAAGTTAAATAACACAAGATTGTTCTGGGAAAAGCATATTACAGGTATTAAGAGTATATATTGTTATTGTTAGTTATATTGATATTTGTACAAGATCTTTTACACTTGACTTTATTGAAAATGAGTATTATACTGATACAGCAGAAAAAACATGACCAATGCAATAAGTTACCAAAGAGTGATAAAAAGCTTTTAGGTTTATCAGACTGTAACAATAACCAATTTGAAAAATAAAAGTACTTTCTTGTATATAAAAAGTAATTAACATCCAGGCCAACCTACAGTATACATGATGTATTGTATACAGTATAGGCATTTGTTAGAAGTAAATGATTAAACTGTCAGAAACGCCAGGATGCCAGGAATTAGAAATATAAAGTTCAAGCCAAAGAGAATTACCATATGCATAAAAGCTCCTTCAGTTTTGCTAATAATTCCTGCCTGTCTGCTATTCAGCACGTACATTTCTTTGAGACTGTCCTAAATCAGATATCTCTTCTTTCAAACATTTGACGTTCTCTAGTATACTAGTCAATTTAAAAAGTGATTTCTCTGTGTTAAGTTCTATTTCAATCTATAAAATACAAACTTATTTCAACGGTTTTTAAATTTCAGATTATAGGATTTAATTATAAACACTCCTTCACAACTCTCAAATATAGATGTTTTATATTGGTAAAAACACTATAACTAATAATATTATGAAGTACACCTCTACCCCGATATAATGTGACCCGATATAACACGAATTCTGATATAACGCGGTAAAGCAGTGCTCCGGGGGGGGAGGGGGCTGCGCACTCCAGCAGATCAAAGCAAGTTGGATATAATGCGGTTTCACCTATAACACGGTAAGATTTTTTTGGCTCCCGAGGACAGCGTTATATCAGGGTAGAGGTGTATGTCTTTTATAATTCAAGCCAACAAAATTAGATACTGGGCAATTTAAAAAGACTACTTTGCAATGCAAGGAAGATGTTAGAATAGGAATACACATGGAGCTCAGCAGATTATGTTCAAAATGCATGCCTGGACAGAGCACTCACTTTCTTAAGAAATCCCACACATGCTCTGTATCTGGAGCATGTGCTGTCACTATCACTGGACAGAAGACAACTTGCCCTTTGGAAGCTGCATAGGAGAGTAGGGAACAAGGTGGAGGAAGCAAGTTTGCAGAGCTGCAACTCATCTTTTTACCCTAACAAGCAGGGGCGGTTCTATGTATTTTGCCGCCCCAAGCACGGCAGTCAGGCAGCCTTCGGCAGCACGCCTGCAGGAGGTCCGCTGGTAACGTGGATTCGGCGGCATGCCTGCGGGTGGTCCGCCGGTCCCGTGCCTTCAGCGTCCCCACTTCCTGAGCCGCGGGACCGGCAGACCTCCTGCAGGCATGCCACCGAAGGCTGCCTGACTGCCACCCTCACAGTGACCGGCAGGCCGCCCCCCCACGGCTTGCCGCCCCAAGCACGCGCTTGGAGTGCTGGTGCCTGGAGCCGCCCTTGCCAACAAGGAATGGGTGGAGAGTAGGTAAAGCCTTGGCTCTGCTTTCCCTCAGATAACCAGCCAACAGAGCTGAGCCATCACAAGGGGGAAAGTCTGCAGCACCTTGTAAAGAACTGGAACTTCTCGCTGGAATTATAAAGGTCTCAAACTTTGGGTCATATTAAAGGAGCCTGATTTGCTAAAAAAGGCTTAAGCACCAACACTCTGAAAATCAGGCCTCTTCATTGTGTCTCTATACCTAGAGCAGATTACTTTCCCTGGTGTGCTGGCCACCCATTCCCCACCCCTTAATACCCATACACATGCAGGAGGGTGAATATATGTATGTCTCCTTATTCTCCCACGCTGCAGTCTAAAACATGGGATAATCTAGCCCTTACATTCTAAATAGATGAACCGACACGCAATTTCTAAATCAACATTTGTGTTTTATTTTGGAATAGTTAATCTGCTTCTTCATGGAATACTTTCTTATGTACATTGTATATCTAGGGCTCAATCCTGAGAAGTGCTGAGTACCCTAGCTCAGATGCATGATACATGTGTGCTTAACTTTAATCATGTGAGTAGTTTCATTGAAATTAACTGGATTCCACACAGAGGCCAGGGGCCATTCTAGCAGATCTCAATGCAAGTTGGGGGCTAAAATTTATAACATTTTATAGCTACCATCTGGTCATACTCAGCTATTCAAATATACTGTACACGTTTCTCAGAAATACGTCACCAATTTTGTCACACTCAATATACATGTGATTCATTTCTTTGTGTGAAATTGAAGGAAAACATGTAAAATATCCACTACTCATTAGAATCCTGGCCATTTGCTCTATAATCAATTGTCAGTAAATGACTGAAACTGCTTTATGTTCAGACTAAGGTTCACATAAATCAAATAAAAATATCATGCAGGAAATCACATTCATATGCATGAAGAAAACCATACGATCTATTCTTATATTTATGCCTCTGTATTTGATTATATCCTTTGTATTAACTATGCTGGAAGTAAACTATTAAACATATTATTTACAGTGTGGGAATTTAAATCTTTATTTTGCCAAATTTCCCAAAACAAGAAGGTTTAAAAGAAAAATTGGGGCCCAATCCTACGAGGTGCTCAGCACCAGTAACTTCCACTATCTTCAGCAGATGTCAGTGCTTCTTAGCACATCAAGGCCCACAGTTACTATAATTACTGTTCTGGGCAAGGAGAATTTTCTATATGTATATCAAAAATTTCACAGTAACTTGTGGGCATTGTGTACATCGTGCACATCAGGTAGATGTATTATTATGCATTTATCTACAAAATTCACCTATCATCCGTCCCACATCTCCTGGGCACATGCACATTACTCATGCAATTATAATATTGTAATAATAGTAAATATATTGTATAGTGAAATAATATGTTGAACAGCATATCATTTTCGTGATTTTATTCTTAAGCATTTTATTCTACACCATCCATAAGTAATTATTGCTAACCAGATCTTTGTCAAGTGTCTGCCAAAAGTAAATAAAGTAAATATTTAGCAACAGTTAAATTGTAAGAAGCTGATAAATAACCACATTAACTTTTGGAAGTTCATCTGAAGTTTCAAACCATGTAAGAAGGATGTTTTACCTCTAATCCACACAAGCCTCCTTCCGTAAAAGACAGATCTTGGCTTTCTCCCTCCAATAACAATTGAAATTACTAGTAGGTCTATTTTGTAGCAGGATCTTTCTTCTGTGACAGTGCGCCACTTTGTCCAGTAGTAGCTGATAGATGGGCAGGATCTAGCAACAGTTACAGTGGGACCCACTGATCTTGCTTTTTGATTTATGTGGCTCCTTGAGACTCTCCTCTCACAACACAACCCCTGAAATACACACTTTTGAAACACCCGAACACACAAGATTGCTTCCTTCCTTCCTATAAGAATGGCTACTCTGGGATAGGAATGGAGAAATCTCACAGACTCAAGAACTTCACATATATAGTACAACCTGGGGCACAATCTGCAGGAGAAGCTTTACAGTACTTTTCAATTTGAAAGGAACACGATTAGTGGTTCCAACCCCCTCTCTCCCTCCACCAGGGAAAGGTTGAACAACTTCCCCACATGTAAGAAGAAAGGGGAAGGGCCACCTTCAAAGGATACTTGCCAACAGAAGAGTGTGAGGTACCCCAGAAAAATACCTAAAGCTAGAGTTAAGGAACAGACTAAGAAGATTTACCACAGCTTTCCAGAATTTCTCAGATGTATACTATACATGCTGTTCCAGGCAAGGACAAATGTCTGGAATGGTTCTTATTTGGGTTCACTAATACTAATACAGTATCAGTAAAAAAGCATAATTGCTCCCATAATGCAATATCTCACCCAGGTTTTGCAGACAGGGATATTACTATGTAAACTGTGTAGGAGTTTCCCTATATATACTCTTTGATATGTAGAATACCAAGCCTTTTCTAGCCAAAAGGAGGAGATTCCAAATCTCTTCAAAGCAAGCACATACACTTGTTTCTTAGGTACAACTTGTGAAGTAACGTGAATTGATTTGTTTGTTATTTTAGCTCCTTCCACAATGGAGATCTCTTAATAAAAAGGCCATTCAATATAAAGCAAATAATACAAAAATTACCTTTCTAGCTCAGCAATTTTCTTATCTTTGTCATTCTTCTCATTCTCCACTTCCTTGAGGATTTCTAGAAGTCTGTCAACCTCAGCTTGAGCTTTGCCACATTCATCTCTGTAGTAAGATGCCTCTTTGTCAAGCTGTTTCATTCTGTCTGCAAATTCTGGGTTCAGCCGAGCTTCTTCTTCAGCTTCATGAGCCTTCAGTGTTAAGTTAAAAAACAACAACAATCATTTAGATAATTTGCTGGCGCTATTTCTGCAGCCTCAGTGTTCAAGTCTGCATGAAAAAAAGGATTATGGGTATTTTTGTCAATTGGAAACATATTCCCATAAAGGCACAGAAAAGAAAAATGAAAATCTGTCTGCATTCTTCCTATAATCATCAGGGGTTTATATTCCCAAAACTGTATCATGAAGAAAAAATATTTCCCCCAATTTAGCGTTTTTCATACATGAACGTAACCACGAAAATCTTAACTTTTGTTTCACTATAAAGTTTCTTACTACTGTCAAACAAGCAGGCATTTAAAAAAATGCAACATTCGGTACCCTAGTCCACAGATTAAATCACTGGATATCTATAAAAATCTCATTGGATACTAACAATTTAAAGGAAGGAATCAGAGCTGTTTTTAAAGGTAAAACTAGAAGAATGCTTTCAGCTGACAGTTTTAACCCAAAGCCTTTTTTTCTACTGTTAATACTTAACCTGAAACATCAGAGAAACAAGCCCATTGGTGAACACGGCACAAATAAATATACCTGGCAAACTCATGCATGGGTGGGTGGCAATTTCACAGACAAGAAAGAACACAATGAAAACAACAACAACAGTGCGGAGTCCTGTCCTACTCCCACCAAAACTAATGGGAAAGTCCCATTAACTTCAATGGGAGCAGGATTGGGCATAAAGTGTTTTAAACTCTTGGCTGAAATAATCACAGACAGATGGAAACAACAATGCACTGCAATGCTTAGCCTACCCCTTGTTTCCCATTATTCCTAATTGGCATCTTCAAAGAGCAGGCAGGGAAAAAACAAGTAGTTTAACCGCAGTGCACATTAAACATAGAAAATTCAGAGAACATTTTTTTAAAATGTACAAATATTTTACAAAAATTAATTAGAATGGTAGGTCTTCTTGCTATCTTACTAAACAGAGCAGATGTTGATTTGTTTTATTTTTAATTTCAGGGAATAAACAAGGCAAGCAAGCAATGAAACAACTGCTGGTCAAAATGAAACATGCATGTCTTGAAAAAAAAATCAGTACCACGAACTACTACGGTTAGAAGGTAGACATTCTTTGCAATGATTTAGTAGAAATTTCTCTCTCTCTTTATATATATATATATATATGTATAAATATTAAAAGTCTTGTGTTTAAAGGAGGAAAAATAATTAAATTACTGAAGAACAAAAATATTTTGTGTATGCATGTAACATAATTTAAGCATGAGGATAATAAGGAAAATAATGTTGCTTTCAAATTCTATTTTTCTACTTTGGGATTTCTATTCACACAGGAGATCTAATTGTGAAAAGAACAAGGAAGTGACATAAGACGCTCACTATATTTGTTCTTCTTGTTACTCCAACCCTCCCCTCTAGAGAATATTACATTCTTAGGCTACAGGCTTCACACAGATGCCGGGATCTCCCTACACTGAGCTCATTGCAGGGTCTGGTACTTAGAGTATTTCAACTATATTGTTCTGGTGGCACATTTACTAACAATTTTTTTTTTATCTTTTAGAAATCCACAAAGTTGATAAATATCACACCGGGGGAGAGGGAGAGGGATTAGCTATAGTCAAACTTTTTTTTTGCCATTATATTTTTTAAGTAAGTGCAATAAGGGCTCAAAACCCAGTTGTGCAAGAGATTGAGGTCCTTCTTTAAAGGTGCTAAGTACTCTCAGTTCCCACTGACTTCAACAGGAAATGAGAGTGTACAGCACTTTGACAATTGGGCCATACACATTCCTCTCCCATGGAAAACAGAGCAGGAGCTGGCAAGTATTCCTATAATTCTGTAGAGGCCAAAAATCCACAGGAAAAATCGGGTTCCCTCTTTTAAATTCCCAGTTAATCTATGGGGAGAGCCAGCCCTCCACATCACTCCTCAGATTTCCTTCTCCCACCTGGGATCATGGTTCACTTAAGAAGTCCTGAAACAAACTCACCCATTCTGTCCCTATTTCTCATTTGCCTCTTATATTTTATTCCATCACCATTAGCTTTCCCTTATCATCCTGCTTCTGTGTCTCTCCTTTTAACCCTGCTCCCACCATTCTATCCCTGCCACTCAACCTGTTTCCAGTCTATCTCCTCTCCTTCTGCCCTCTCAGTCTTTTCTTCACTCACCTCCCTTGCCATCAGAATATTGGGACAGGTGGCTTCAACCACCTTCTTCTCCTTCCAGCTCCTGCTGGCTTAGACCCAGAAGATGAAGAAGCTAGACTAAGGGCTTACAGCTGCTTGGCCAGCTGCATTTCCTCTGCCACATTGTTCCCCAGTGGCCAAAAGAAGTAAATGGGGGAAAATCCCTATAGTCTTGCTGGATGCACAGCATCCCAACACAGCTGTGGGGAAGCAGTACAAGGCTGTGAAATGTGAGAGTGTCACGTCATATCCCTGAAACACAACAGCCCCAAATTTACCAAGTAAAGTTACTGTCTTATACCATGTGATATGCTTCCCTTTGTTCAGTTGCATAGTAAGGTAGTTAGGAGAAATTTAAGGACAAACAAATTGTTCACAGTAGAGCTCCTCCTAATACACACATCATTCAGCTGAATTAGTGAAGCACTGATGGGATGATTTTTGTAACATTCCGTAGTGCAGGCATGGTCAGAGAGATAAAGTGACTTGCCTAGAGTGGGTATGTCTACACAGCAACTGGGAGGATGCTTCCTGGCTCAGATCAACATACACACACTAGGTCTTCTTGAGCTAGTGTTGTGAAGAAATAACGGTGTGGCTGTGGCAGCCTGGGCAATGGCTCAGGCTAGTCAACTGAGTATATACCAGGAAGTCAGGAAGGATTGTACTCAGGCAGCTTCTCAAGCCACTGCTGCTACACTGTTATTTTTAGCACGCTAACTCAAACAGAGCTACCGCATATCTGTCTATCCACACGCCCACTGCAGTGTAGACACACTCAACGATTCAATGGGAGAGCTGGGAAAAGAACCCAAATTCCCTGAAGCCCAGTCACACACTATATCCAGTTGACCACACTGCTTTACAGAAATAGTCTCTTTAATCATTATGGATGCTTTAATTAACGGTAGTTTGCATGTCAACTTTCCATTAGAATTGTACATGTTTGATGCTGCTTTTTATAATTGTAACTGTGAAGAGCGTTATACGCATGTACTAGAAATTGAAGACAAAACAGTAATGTTTTCAGATTTGTAGTGTTAAAATTAGTTGTGTAAAATGAAATCACTTGGAGGACTTTTCATGTTAACAATAATAATTCCCGGCAGCTCCAGGAAGCACAAGGGAAGTAAATGGAACCAGGAGACTCCCTATTCCCCTTTGCACTTTTGTTCAGTAGCCAGGCACAATAAAAGCCCTATTACTCCAACAAAAGAACTATTCCTAACATGCCCGGTATTCAAGACACTTCAAAAGGGGAAGAGTGAAAGCAGAGCCAGGGTTCCACACAGCAGAGGCACCAGAGCTAGTTGGGCATGCATGCAGGAATACGCTGCACTCACAAAACGGTGTAGTTGAAGATATATTCCGCTACATAATGGCAAATTCCATGAGAAATTCCACCTTCCAGAGGCACAATTCCTCCTGGATAGATTACCCCTGGAGCAATGCATCTCAACACCATTCCAAGCATGAGACAGTGCCTATAAAACTCGAGTATGCCCAGAACTGATAAATTACCTACCCCACCCTATCAAGGCTCTGGAGATGCTTCACAGAGATGCATAACAATTAAAATAATATAAAAGCACAATGCAATTACCAGGATAAAAACATTATAATCTAAAAACATTAGGAAATTAAATATGGAGCCCAGTATTTGAAACCATTATTAGGTTGTCCCTACTTGCATGGGATTACCCATTCAGTAGATTGGGACTAATTGGGAGAATAAGGATTGTTTTGCAGAAGGGATGCAGGATCAAACCCATGCACACTACTAAATGGAAGGAAAAAAGGAAAGGTTCTACATATATGGAGGGCTGATGGAGCAATATCATAAAACATCTTTGAAACAGAAAAGTTTTCTGGTGTTATTCAAAATTTGCCTAGGACGGAGTGATTGGCTGTAAATAGAGAGTGAGGCTATGTCTACACTATAGCCTATGTCGGCAAAATTTATGTCGCTCAGGAGTGTGAATATTCCATCCCCCTGAGTGACTAAATTACACCGACAGAAGCACTCGTGTGCACAGTGCTATGTCGATGGGAGACCTTCTCCCACCAACATAGCTTAATGCACTTGCGGAGGTGAGGTTTTTTTATTCCAACGGGAGAACTCTCCTGTTGGCATAGAGCATCTTCACCAGACGTGCTTCAGCAGCACAGCTTTACCAGTACAGCTGCGCTGCTGCAGTGTAATACGTATAGACATGGACTAAGTTCACAACTAAGTTATTCAATTCTCTCACATTAGGGACAAATAGAGAGACAAGGTGGGTGAAGTACTATCTTTTATTGGACCAACTTCTGTGGGTGAGAGAGACAAGCTTTCAAGCCATGCAGAGCTCTTCTTCAGGTCTGGGAAAGACACACTCAGTTTCACAGTTAAATGTGCTAACTCAGGGGTGGCCAAACTGTGGCTCGTGAGCCACATGTGGCTCTTTTACCATTAAAGTGCAGCTCATGAAGCCCCCCCCACACCCCCATTCTTCACCTACCAGACTGGGTGGGGGGATGCTCAGGACCTTTGCCTTGCAGCAGGGTGGAGCGGTAGGGGCTTCTGCCCAGCGGGGAGGGGTCTTGGGGCTTCAGCCCTGCGAGGCGCACCTGCCAGGGCTCAGGGCTTCAGCAGGAGCAGTGCTGAAGCCCCAACCTCTGGCTCTTGAACTTCTGAAGATTGTCGTATGTGGCTCGGAGGGCCAGAAAGTTTGGCCACCCCTGTGCTAACTACTTATGCTAAACAATCTGTTCCATCTCACCAGTTCTTTACAAGACAAAATTTTCTTATTAATATACACCACTTACATATTCAATATAAATGCCAATAGCTTGTTTGTAAATTATTTTAGGGGCTTGATACTATTTTTAATTTGCATAGTACTGTAACCATCTAACAACAGTTTCTTAGTAATAAAAGTTAAATATAAATACACACTTTTTATTCCAATTATTAATTGGGATGTTGCATTTTAAAGAAAATATACTACTTGCATACAATTATTGAATTGATACGATGCTGTATTTCAGTATTGGAAAAGACATTATTATTTTTTGCAATCCCCAAAACATCCAAATAAAAAGACTGTCACCCTAATGTTTGAACTTCTCTGATTCTAAAAAGCATTTCATATTATCAACCCTGTTTTTTATTTTGCATTCCACAAGTAGAGGCAAAATAATGTTTTCTATATAAATACCAAATTGTCTACAGAAATATTAAAGTGTGACAAAGACATATAAAATTAATGAATATATTATAAATTATGCCCACAATCCTGCATTAATTTTTCTGTATCAGATGTATGCATTGGAATAGTATACCTTAATTTAAATTAGCCAAAAAGATCAAATTAGTGCTTGACCAAAAATAATAATTAAATGAAACAGCAGAAATGTACATGCAAGAAAATACTTTCTAAGATCCTTCACATTTTTTCTGGTTCAATAATAAATTAAATAATCTGTTCTCCTCTTAAATTTTAAAATTGCTTTAAATTTAAGTTATTTTTGAAACTAATTCCTGGGACTGAGCTAAGCAATTTAGAGCTGATCTTTGCTTTGGTTTTGATCTTCCATTGCTTCTGCTCAGTATTTACAGAATCAGGTCCTCAATATTCAGAAGCAGCTTGAAGAACTAGAAACAATCAAATAAATTGTAATACCTTATTACAGAAAAATAACAATAATGTAACTGTTTTCTAACCATTATTTATTAGCACAGGGCATGATTGCATAATCTAAATGGTGTTTACATCTACACACAAAAGTAAACAAGGCCCAAATTCTGTTAATATTATTCAGACAAGTAGTCCCTCTAAATTCATTTTGAATATTCTCATGAACAAGATGAGCAGGATTTGGGCCCCTTTTATATTTTTCCACTTTGCTACCAAAAAGCCTACAAGTGTGAAACAGATTTGTCTGTTTGTTCTGTGCATTTTTAAAATGTAGCTTCAGTGATAAGAGTGAGTGCCCCAGAGTTGATAGTACTCTATGGACTAACAAAGATTTATCATTCTACTGGAAAAAGAACAGGCAGTATGAAGGAACTAAGGCTTACTTAAAAATTGATTGTTAAATGCCAGAAAGGTTTAAAATGAAGATTGGAGTTCAATAGGACTGTATTTTGCCATCCACCGTATATAAAGTCATTTATTTCATATTTGGAAACACAAATTTGGCTCAATTTCTGTTAATGGCAATCGTGTAGTCTAAAGAACAAGTCTTTAGATCAGTCTGAAAAACATATTATTCTCACATTGTCAAAAAATAAACACAAAGGGAAAAATAACTAAAGAAAATATGCATTGAGGATAAGATGTAACTACCTGCTACATGAATTTAATATAAAAGATTTTCCATTCAGTGGTTTTGAACCACTGAGAGATGGTACTTGTAAAAAAGAAGTATGCAAAAAGTAAAAATTGATAAGATTTGGGATACTATATGCAAAAAGGTTAATGGTCAACAAATAGCAATCACTGTAGCAGTGTGATTAAAACTGAAATAATGAAGGGAATGGTCTATATAGAGCAAGAGAAAAGGTAACCAAGGAGTCAGCAATAAACAAAAGGTGTGCACTAGAAGAGTGCAGATGATATGCATGAAAGTATGTCGTCTACCTATGAAACCATCATGTCGATGACCCAAACTAATATAAGGGGTGCAAAGTGTACAAGAGTGCAAACTATTTGATCACCACAGTATGTTGGATGAGAAAGTGGGTATATAATTAGGTTTTATGTTCTCTATGAACAAATCATGACTGATTTCCAAATGTAATTACATGATTTTCAAGAAGTAAATATGGTAGATTCTATGGGATCTATTCTCCCATTCAGGGCCGGCTCCAGGGTTTTGGCCGCCCCAAGCAGCCAAACAAAAACAAAAAAAAACAAAAAAAACCCTGCGATCGCGATCTGCAGCAGCAATTCGGTGGGAGGTCCTTCGCTCTGAGCAGGAGTGAGGGACAGTCCGCCGAATTGCCGCCGAACAGCTGGATATGCCGCCCCTCTCCGAAGTGGCCGCCCCAAGCACCTGCTTGGTAAGCTGGTGCCTGGAGTCGGCCCTGCTCCCATTAATACACATGAAATTTCCACTCTATCAGTAGAAATAGCATCAACCAACGGATGAAATCCTGGCCCACTGAAGTTAATGATAAAACCCCCATTGACTTCAGTGGGACCAGTGTCACTCCAAGTGTATAATACCATATTTTTATAGAACCCTATAAAATCAAGTTCTCTCACACCTTCTGATTGGAATTACATGGTAATTATATTTAGAATTACTATGTAATCTGTAGGTCATAAATGGCTATGTTATCACAATCCAGTTACATCATTATTTCTGCCCTGTGATGCTCACAGCATATTTTTAGTGTTAGTTTGTACCAGCCAGAAAATCTTCTACAGATAAGAATGTGTTTTTGTTCTTCCTAAAACTGAAAAATAAATACAATATAGACAAAAGGAAATTTCTTAAGAAACTATATTAAAGAAGGCATCAAAGAATAATCCCAAACAAACAAAAGCATTATTACATTTTCTTGTTTAAACTAATAGGACAACATTGTCATTTGTTTTCATCATTCTATATTTTCAGCCTTTTCTTAGTCAAAATACATTTTTAAATGTATAAATACTGAACATGCACATTCTTCTACTGAAAAACTGATCTTTTGCCTTCTGAACTAATGTGATCATACTGCAACTTTACAAAAATATGCTGAACAGACATTTACTAGGTATTATTACTGATATTATCAGGTGAGATATCATAAATACATCACCATATATTATTTTGAATTTGAAGGATCCAGTAAAGTATTCCATGAGCATAGCATTAAAATAAAATAAAACAAAACAAAACAAAAAACTATCTTTTGCATGCTTTTAAAAAAAATATAATAGAGAAGTTGAGGACCTGAAGGCAATGACATTTGAACTTCGGAGGATGTTATGTTAATCCAATTCCCAGTTAATACATATCATATTCAAAAAAATGGCCTTGAAGTCCACAAAGCTCATTTATTTTGACATAACTAAAACAGGTGATCATCAAAAAATTTTTTGCAAAGCTCCATAGAGGAAGAACACAACACAGTGTCAGGTCAATGGATCCTCATGCTTTCATATGTTACAGCGGGCACTTTCAGAAAGGACTTACTGGATTGTACATCTGATTGAACAACTGTTCAGCTTGCTACATTGCAAAGTTGGGAAGGAGTGAAGCATAGACAGGAAAAGAAGGAAAGATCCAGGAAAACAGCATTAGCTCAACAAATCCAGTGCATTTGCACAGAAGAACTTGTCATAAAAAAGAAGAAATTTAAGTTTCTAAACATTCCTTGGTGAAAGCGAGAGGCACTGGGGAAACATAAATGTTGACTTTGGCTTCTAAAAAAGAATAGCTGGAGTAAAAAAGTTAAGGTTTGTGTTACTTTCCCTCTCTCAAGTTAAATAACCCATGAAATAAAGAAAGGTGTCCACTTTTGATGATACATTAAGTGCTAGTCTCAAGCAATGAATCACTAGAAGCGCTTTTAGCCAAGACTGCAATTTATCACAAAAGTTTCAAAGACAGTAATAATAAAAGATTAATTAAACTTTATCATTAAATTTATGGTTTTTCTTTTGTATTAACACAAGCCTGAATTTTCGATCCAATATAACTTTTGAACAGTACAGCTTGGCAAACAGTAGTTTAGCAACAGCAAGTATGTCAGTAAGCATGGAAATATAAAATCCATGATAAACAACAAAAGGAGGAAATTCTAAAGTGGATAATAAGATTCAGGAAAGCAACATAAAAAATAATTAACTACCTATGAGGTAATTCCTGCTGTTCCATCATAATTAGCAAAGGAAAATAAGTAAAAAAAATGCCTGTAGAGTTTTGGCACAAAAGTGTTGGGAGCTCTTCACTAATTTTGTTCCCATCAATTCCAAATCATAATCCTCGTAACAAAAGGCTTAACAAGCATGCTCATGGTTTTAAACAATTTTGGTGTACAGTAAAATACAGTATGAACACAGGAGCAATTATTCTTTTTGAATGCTCTCCTATTTATTGGTTTTTAAATGCATATGTTATTTCAATTAATAATGGGGCTACAGTTCAGTTTGTTGTAATCAAATATTTCAAGGGTCTGCCTAAGGATTTTTGTTTTACTTTTGAATATATTCTTTCAGAGTCTGCATATTTTCTCCCCCAGAAATGCAGGTATTGCACAGTGTCAAGTATATAATACTGAGAAATAGTTATAGTCAAGCCTGGGGAAAATGACTTGAAGAAACATATATAAAAAGGAGGAATTGAAAAAATAATTGAAAAAGAAGAGGAACAAAATTCCAAGGCAAAACTGTTCCTCATCACAAGTTTGGTTAGGCCTTGTATCCCATAAACACTTCTTCTGGGCATAGTGCTTAGGACTATGACTTCTCAGAACTATTCACTGTTGCAAATATGTGCTGGATTAAATCGATATTTAGGAATAAAAATGGATACAACTAAAGAATCATAGTTAATGCTGGGCAAGTTAACTAACAGTACCACCACTCTGATTTATTTATTTTTTAAGAATGATAAATGATATGCAAGTTGTTAATATTTTTAAAAAAGAATGGATACATATTTGGAGTTACTTTTCAAATTATGTCCAATGAAATTACACATCTCTCACCTCATTGTTCATTGATACAGTGAGCATCCATATGGGACATGCAGATTTGTATACTGTGTATAAGAATGAAGAAATGTATATGCTCCCTCCCATCTCCATTCAACAAAATTCTAAAATCCTCCCAAAACTGATTTCTGTTTCAGTTAGTTTGTTAAGGGATAAAATCAGTGACTGAAGGTAGATTTCATTTTCTGGAGAGCAAGTTACAAAAATATCACAGGATATTTTTAGGTTTAGCTGAAATTAAAGCTTTTTACTAAAGTAAATATAAATTAAAAATTACTGTTTGCAGTCCATTGTCATTAACAGTCAGTGTTTCTATTCTCCTAAACACATCCAACAATGTTGAATCTGCATATTATTGTGGAAATACCAAGCCTCCTACAAAACTTGGGCCAGTTCCCATTGGGAATTCATGTTGTATTTATGGTATAATCAAACTATTATGTTTTCAACTTTTATTTGGTAACCCTTTGTATTTTATTCATAAGGAACATACTTCCTTTTTATTTAAAAGGAGACCCAGACACTTACAGACTTTTATAACTGCTTATTTTTCCATTACTAAATGATGTATTGATATATACATTCATAGATGTTCACTTAGAATTTCAACTATTTCAAGCAGATTTCCATTTTTTTAAGATGACAGGTGCTTTAGCATTCTAAAGAACTATTTATTACAAAAATTCTCCCAAAAATAAGGCCACTGGAAAAATAGTTTGAACATGTGAATTCATTTGAACGAATACCGCTAAAAGCAACAAAATTAAATGTAAAAGTTAACCATAGAGGTAATAATATTTAAATTATAAGTATCTTACCATGCTCATCACCTGATCTGAACTATAATGCAAATAAAGATTCTTCACACCTTCAGTAAATAATATTTATATTTCTTTTAATAAAATAAAAGTGACCTATGCCTACATGCATTATTTAGGTATTTTAATTCTGGTGCAAATGGCATTGATAATTTCTTGTAAATATTTGATAGGTTAAGATTTTGTTAAAAGCTCTTTGCATGCAAGTTTATTTGAAACGATGCCCTCCTCTCATCCAAATAAGAAAGGCCACAATGGGTCAGACCAAATGTCCATATAGCTCAGTATCCTGTCCTCCAACAGTGGCCAATGCCAGGTATTTCAGAGGAATGAACAGAACAGGTAATCATCAAGTGATCCATCCCATTACCCATTCCCAGCTTCTGGCAGATATAGACTAGGGACACCATTCCTGCCCATTCTAGCTAATAGCTATTGATGGACCTATCCTCCAGGAATTTATCTAGTTCTTTTTTGAACCCTGTTATGGTCTTGGCCTTCACAACATCCTCTGGCAAAGAATTCCACAGGTAGACTGTGCATTCTGTGAAGAAATACTTCCTTTTGTTTGTTTTAAGCTTCCTGTCAATTAATTTCATTTGGTGACCACTATATGGTCACCCCAACAACTGTATATATCGTGTGTTTTATACATGTAAAATTTATATTAGATCATAATATTTTGAGTGTGCTCTTCTAAAGTATACATTACAGCACATATACCTACTCTAGAAGTACATAATAAAATCAAAATGATAGGTAAAAATATAAGATTCAAATTCTGAAACCCTTGCTCACCCTTGAGTAATACCTTACTACACAGGTAGTCCAACTGAAATCAATGAGGCTAACTATTCAACATGAGGAAGGGTATCATAATCTGGAGCTAAAAATGTCAATATTCAAGCTAAAATAATTAACCTCTTCTAGAGCACATAAGCATATAAATCTATGTCTGAAGTATTTTGGGGGTTTAAAGTTTTATCTACACTTCTCACTGGCTTATTTAACAGTTGCAGAAGGAAAATATGATGCTTAAACCCCTTGAGTATATCATGAGTTTGGTGTTCAAACAATGAATGCAGACACTACCAAATGACAAAGCAAAAAGTCAAAGAAACACATGAAAAAAAATGTGTCAACAAAATTTGGAGATCGGTTAGTATTGTAATGAAGTAATCTACATAAAATTATTGGATAAGTATTGTACTTTAAAACATTTTTCTTTAAATGTTTGCTTCTGCTTCTTGATGGATATAAATAATGCCAGCTGTGATATATTCAACACTATTTTCTTTAACTACCTAAAATTTTAATTAATTAAATAAATACATAAAATTAAGGAGAATTTCAGTATAAAACCTAGACATTTTTGACTAGAAAGAGTAATTTAGATTTGTAGATATAATAATGGCTGGTTTCTATAACTTCCCCCCCTCCCCCCCCCCCCCCCAGTATTTTCACCAGTTTTTCCAAATACCCCTTAGACAGGAAACTTAAGACAATTTTTCAGGCTCACAGACAGCTTTTATACATGCTTCTTAAGAAAAAGTCAACATTGTTTGATGCTAGGATCAGCAGACAGCAGAAGACTGCCAGATTTTAAAATGGACCTCTTGTTTCATTGCCAGTTATATGCTAGAAAAGTGAAGAGTTTAGTCCATTTTACAATAAGAATTTTCTTAGAAGGCACTTACCTTTTTCAGCTGTGCTTCCAACTTACTACATTCTTCTTTCTTTTGTTCTATGGCTATTTCTAAAGACTTTAATTTGGAGTCTCTTTTCAGCCCTGTTGATGCCAATGATGATGCATGTTCTTTGAGGTCAATTAAATTAGACTGAAAAATTATCCAAAAAAAGAAGAAAGAGATGGTGTTAGAAATTGCATTGATCCTAGCCACTAAGATTGTAAATTATCGTACCAGCTATATTTTCAGTCAAAAACTTTGTACATGTGTGTAGACATGGGAATGGGTATTTACAGCATAATAAAATATTATTAGGTAATTTTTAGAAGGTTATTAGGGAATTTTTAGAAGGTTAACAAAAAGTTGAATGTTTATGAAAAGATTACTTGTTCTTGAATATACCATGTTCCCTCTGCTGGAAAGATAGAGGGTAATTTCCTTTGGGAAATGGATGATTCATTTGTATTTTAAATGTAATCCTTGAGAATTAGAAAATAGTCGATTCTATATTTTACACTGATCAGTGTTCTCCTTTATATTTAGTTTACTATCAGATTTTACTTTTGCCAGTTATCCTATGATAGAAGGGTGGAGGTAGCTGCACACAACAGTATTCTACATATTCATCTGTACTTAGAATACTGTTATCAACTTCTATTGTTAATTTTATCTATTTTACTTATAATAGCCTATAGAAGCTTTAAAATAAATTAGAATCATAGAGGTTAAGCCCCAGAAGGGACCACTGGATCATCTATTCTGACCTCCTGTATATCACAGGCCACTAAGCCCTGCCCAGCACCCACACAGTAAACTCAAACACTGAAATTAGACCAAAGTATTACAGCTCTCAGGAGACAGGCACAGAATCGGAGGAACTGGGATTCACCAAGACCTGAGACCCCGCCCTCCCCCGATAGCAGGGAATTGATTAAGTGAGATAAATACAGATCATCCTGCAAGTGAGCCACAACCCATGGAATTCTCACCATCATTTCTTTTAGCCCCTGCAAAAATGGCAGCAGGCTTTTATTAAAAATATCCTCCTCATCATCATGCTGGTGGTAGATTTAAAAAAAACCCCACCGAAGACAGACTTGAATAGAAAAAATATTTCCCATTAATTCATCACAACTTTAATTATTTATAAATTCTCACTCAATAGCTTTACTCTAAAGGGTACTCAGACCCTACAGGAGAAGTATGCAAGAGAAGAAAATCCAAAAAGAAGTATCTTGCAGCTTGACATGAATAGGATTTAATCTTATCACATAGTTCATAAGAATCTAATGACGTGAGCACAGAGCAGTGGTATGCAATGGCACAACAAAACTTTAGTAAAGAATCAACCAGACCAGGGAATGACCAAGTAAAACCTCTTATCAATAATCAGTCTGGCTGAATCAAATACTGGTGGACCTTACTTTCAGAAGGTCTTGCTCCCGCTAAGTCCATTAGTTCAAATAAAAACTGAAAACAGGACCAGCAGTAGAATACTAAAGCCTTGTCAAACATGTGTAAAGGAAAGGAAAGAAATATACACAAAGAAGAAATAAAAGAAAGAAATATTTCATGGAAAGTAATCAAGAGTTTGACAGTGGGGATTGCTCAAAAATATACTGCTTTAGGAGTTAGTTTCTAAAAATAGTTGAAAACCAATAGCTTAAACCAGGTATCTCAGACTTCAATGCACCGCAACCCTCATCTGACAACAAAAATTACCACACGACCCCAGGAAGGGGGACCGAAGCCTGAGCCCCGCTGCCCCAGGAGGGTGGGCCAAAGCCAAAGCCCGAGCCCCACTGCCCTGGAGCTGGCCCGAAACCGAAGCTTGAGGGCTTCAGCCCTGGGTGGGACGGCTGTCACCTGAGCCCCGCCACTCAGGCCTGAAGCCCTTCGGCTTCAGCCCCAACCCCCAGCAAGACTAACACCAGCCCTGGCGACCCCATTAAAACAGGGTCATGACCCACTTTGGGGTCCCGACCCACAGTTTGAGAACTGCTGGCTTAAGCAATTTGACGGTGTCTGTAATTAACTTGTTTATATCAGTGAAACTTGTTAGGAAGATCAGAACAATAAAGATTTTAAATTTTACTGCAATGGCTGACCTCCTTCTCTGTTAGTTCAGCTTGTAAAGCATTAACTTTCTCCTTCAAGTCTTTGTTTTCCTTTTTAAAGGATTCTATTTCTTCCAGTCTCTCTCGGTCATCCCGTTCCCTCTGCTCCTTCAAGCGCTCTATTATTCTCTCCTAACAATAAGAAAGAGTAATAAAAATGTAAAGCTTGGTACAGCAATTCAGAAAAAAAAAAGCTCTCTTTGCATTAAGTTGCACTGGTGAAATTGATCTTTGGAAGCACATATATCACCTTAATTCTCGAGATAAGGGAAATAAGAGGTCGCTCCATCCAACACTTACTGAAGACAATAGAAATACTTCCACTGGCTTCAGTGGGCATTGGATCAGCCCTAAATGCTGAATTATGGTACCATCCTAGACAAAGTTCAACAAAATTTGATATTAATGTAAAATACATAGACGTTTAATAATATTTAGAGAACACTACATATTTGGACAATGCACCTGCTTTGTTGTTAATCCATAAATTATGAATGAATGTTCAAAATGACAAAGCCACGTTTTCTACTATACTCAGTTTGAATTTTCTTATTACAGTCTAGCTTCCCAGCAAGTTCTATGCAGGTTGCAATAGAGTCTTCATGAAAGTTCTAAAGTTTAGTTAACAATTGTGTGATAATTTAGAATGCAAGCAACAATCTGCCAGTTATCGGTAATGCTATATTCACAGGTATGACATTTTGGAAAACATTGAATGAGACAGAGAAAAAGGTATCTTCATTTTGATTGCAAAACCCAAAAGAAGAACATTTTCTATCCTAATAGCAACGATTACACACATGCTTAAAATTGATCATATTCTTTAATGGTGTGCTGAATTTGGCTCTAAGCAGGAAAAGGAAAATGATAGTTTTTCTTCGTGGCTTTGAAGGGATTACCTCTAGAACATTTTTTCAGTTCTGGGCTGTTATATGTAAAATAAACAAGATTTTCAAAATGTTTCAGAAGCTTTATTTAAAATTAAATTAAAATGCAGATCTCATCAGTTTAGTGTGATCCTCGCCCTTGCTTTTCCTTGCTGAGTTTTCCAATGTCTGGCATGTATTTGCACACAGGCTTCTGAGTGATCAGTTGTTAACTGGCTCCGAGAGGGACAGAGGACAGATATCATGTGTGAATATACCTGTTCACACAGGTATGTGGATCCAAATGCTGAAAGCATTGCAAACGCAATTTTCTTCAAACAGTTAAATTTCACTGGCAGGGACGTCCAGCAGGTCAGAATGGAGGCCCCAGGATCTCTCTCTGTAGCTTCAAGTGCGCTCCGCAATCCACAAACTTTGATGTCCACAATTCTGAGATTTTTAACTGAATGAGTTGCATTTTGAAATCTTTGACACCCATCCACTGAAATACAGACAAATCCAAGTCGCTTTCGTTGAACTTTTCATGTTTAATTAGAAAAGAAAGCATTGGGCCAAATCGCTGGAAATCTTGAAATCTGTCAGAAAATTCTGATTCCAGTTCTTGCATGTACTTTCCAATCTCATCAACACTGACAATGCAATGTGTCGATAGTTCTTTTATGTGTTGGAAGTAGCGGAAAGTAGAAGTTTGAATATCCCTGGAAAAAGCTGCTAGTTTCACAACAAATGTTTTCCAGGCTTCATAAAGATCCAGAACTGTTTGCCCTGCACCCTGGAAACAGAGGTTGAGTTCGTTTAGGTGAGCAGCGATATCAGTTAGAAACGTGAGCTTACACAGCCATGTGTCATCATCCAGTTCAGGGTAGTTTTGTTCTTTTTCCGACAAAAAGGCCTTGATTGCCTCAAAACAGTTTACAAAGCGCACCAAAACCTTGCCACGACTTAGCCACCGAATGCTGCTGTGAAGTGGGATGTCATTATAAGCACTGTCCATCTCTTCTAGCAGTGCTTCAAATTGTCTGCGAGTCAAAGCAGATCGAGCAACAAGGAAATTCACAATTCGCACCACTGTATTCATCACATTATTAAGCTCTGAATTAGAAATTTTTGCACACAGGTTTTCTTGATGGATGATACAGTGAAATTTAACTGTCGAATGGCCAATTTGATCTTCAAGTAACTTTACAAATCCCTTCTGTTTTCCGACCATGGCAGGAGCACCGTCTGTTGTCACACAAAATATTTTTCTGATGTCAACTCCTCATTCTTCAAAATGGTTTACAAAACTTTCCAGTATCTCTTCCCCCTTTGTTGTGCCATGCAGGGGTTTTAGGCAACAAAGTTCCTCTTGGATTTCATCGGAAGCACAATAGCTTGCAACAATTGGCAAACGTGGAACGTCGTTTATATCCAGGCTCTCATCAACTGCAACGCTGAACACTGCTGTGTCTTTCAATGCAGTCATCTGCTTTTCCTTAATGTTTTCTGCCATTTCACTTATGTGTCTCTCAACTGTTCTGGCAGAGATGGGGAGTTCTTTTATTCTAAATATGATTGTATCTTTATTTGGAAAATCATTGAACAAAATCTCCGAACTGCTGAGAAAAACTTCTTTTATATATTCCCCATCTGTAAACAGCTTTCTGTTTTTTGCAATGCACTGTGCAATCTTGTAACTTCCTTCTGTAGCTTGATTTTTACTTAAACTTAAGCTTTTAAAAACACTGCTTTGCTTCTCATAGGCTGCTATTGCCTTTTTGATTGATTCAGTCTTGTCTGCTTCGTCAAGAAAGGTTTTCTCGTGCTTCATTTCAAAATGTCGTTGAATACTTGATGTGCGACAAACAACACTTTCATAACAGACAACACAAATAGCATGGTCCTTCTTTTCAATAAATCCAAATGCATCTGTCCAAGCAGGCTGAAATGATCGGACATCTAGCTTCGCTTTCTTAGGAGCTGCCATTTTGTCAAGTGTTCCCTTCAACTCTCAGTGGGGAAAAAAAATGGTGATAGAAGGCAGGCACAAGGTCAAACGCAGTGTTGTCTGAGATAAGCAATTTTAAGATGGGGGTGCTGAGCTGCACCCCCTCTTGCCTGGTGTGCAACCCTCACTGTCCCAGGCTTGGGACAGTGGGCCATAGCGGGGAGGCTGCAGAGGACTGATCCAAGGCCAGGAGCAGAGCCCAGTGTGGCCTGCTGGGACTCCAGGCCGGAAAGCAGGCTGAGCAAGGCTGGAGATCCAGACCTGGCTGCAGGAGGTCAGCGGCTGGAACCCAAGATTTTGACATAGGTAAATAATCAGCACTAAGTTTGATGTTCTTGTAATAAGAATATTGATATAGAACAGATATTTGCTACTGCACTTCTCAAGAGCGTTTTTTTTAAAAGAGCCTGAAATTCAGCGTCCTACTCTCATTTTACATCCTGCATTTACTTGTCAGAGAAAAACACCTTTATTCCCTTGGATAAACATACATCTATATTATAGAGTTAACACTACTATGAGAACCTTTGGCTGAAGACAATGTTGAACAATTACATAGTTCTCTTTCTAACATAAACAGGCTACAGAGTGATGACATTCCTGTATGTACTTAGATGTGTTCCATCTTGCATACAGCAAAAAGAAATTGTCAAAGGCCGACTAGCAAAACCCTTTCCAAGACATTATAATTTTTACAGTGGTAGGCTGCCCAGCTCTGTACAGCATATTCAAAAGAGAGTGAAATCCTGGCTTCATACAGTCAATAACAAAACTCCCACTAACTTCAGTGGGGTCAGGATTTCATCCAGAGTCTCACAATTTCCTTTAGCCATTTCAATAGGACTTTGCGTAGGCAGAGAGGTTCGCCCATGTGGATGAAGCTGCAGGAGCACGGCCTTAAATAGAAACATCACTTTTGAGCAGTATGACAGAACTGTTCTAAGTTTACTTTTTAATGTGTCACACATTGTGAGCTACACAAGACATGGATAATGTATGTTATTAAGAGCCCAGACTCACTCCCAATAATAAATAAATTCCCAGACCATTATGGGGAATCATAGATTCTATGATATTTAAACTGTAAATTCAAAGATTATCCTCCTGCATTGAATGTAGATTAAGAAATGTTAAAGTATGTACATTGCTGTATGAATAATTACGTTAGGGTGTTTTTGTTTTGTTTTTCATACCAACGCCACCTTGAAGATTTAGTTACTAAAAGTAATATTCCCTATATAATAAACTATATTAAATGTATACATAATAGTCACTCTGGCATTTTATTAATGGTTAAATAGTATAAAATTATTCTCAGTCAATCACAAAAGAAGGCTAATTTAACTGTCAGCTGCAGGGGGCTAGATGTCAAAAACGTGTTAAAAGGGCCTAATATACCATGTTTTACTTGATTAACAGCTAACTTGAAGAAATCCCAACAATGTGTTCTTGTTTTAGTCTTATTTGCACTGGCAAGCTTTCCTTGTGCTCTAATCTAGTACCTCACAGGTCTAATCTACTTGCACTTTATCACAGAAGCAGGAACTGAATTGTAGCAGCATGCTGCTTTATTATCAGACATACTCAATTGCTTATCTACTGTGTGGGGCTACAGCAGTTGTATGGCAAGACCAACTTCATAAATATCTGCTTCATGAAAGCAACCTCTTGAGCTGCTGGGCCAGTTCTAAAGCTAAGATATTTTAAAAGTTTAATGTTAACATGAAGGAAGTCGATAGTGTTTTTACCTATTCTTATTTTTTTTTAATTATCTGTGCAGGAATAAAATTATTTTTGGCTTAATACGAAGTGCACCTTTAGTCTTTTTTAAAGAGCTTTCATTGCCTAGAAGAAACTTCCAGTTTAGAGAATGATTAAAAAATGCCCACAAACTGTAAATATATCAATTAATTATTCCTGCACAATCCTAACTAATTACTTTCTTAGAATCTTGCACATTATTGCAAGTTATTTGACAGCAGAAACCGAATCAATCCTAATTATATTCAACAACCAAAAAGCTATAAACATTTGGTATTTTGGATAAAGGACTGTTGTCCTAAAAAGCACATTTTAAAGACTGGTACAATATAGTAGTACTTGAAAACCATAGTCTAATGATTATATAGCTCATGATGAAGATTGTGTTTCCCATATGCAAAACTTGGCATTGTTCACAACAGTTTTACTTTTGTGTGTATGCATCCCACCAAATTTAATTCCACTAGTCTTTAAAAGGCAGAATACTCCAGCAAAAAGGATCTATAAAGAGTTTCTATCTACCTCGGTTTATCAAGATAATCATTTGGAAACGTACTAAAGACTGAAAGATGTATATTAGGATCCTGGAAATATTTTCTAGATTAAATGAATACATGCTACAGGTATACTGTAAAATTGTTTGTTCTATGGTAGGTACGTAATGATTTTAAGATTCCATCAGTCTCTGTTTTTCATTTAGTTGGACACAGTGACAAAGCCACCTTGCCATTAAACGTAAAAGAAAAGCCAAAATGGAATACTCATACTCTTGCAAATTCTACTTCTAGGATTTTTGGTAAAATACTAGTGGCAATGTTTTCTAATTCAAAATCTAATTATTTATGTGCAATTCTCAATGCACTACAATTGGTGCAAATAAATTATAAAATTTTCAAACAATAACCACACAAAGTTTGCATGTGCAAATCTAATGCAAGTGATAGCGGGCCTAGAATCATACACACAAAACGAAAAGCCAGTTTTAGGCCCCTTTTTATGGTAAAACATTTTAGAGGAGAAAAACAGTTAAACCATCTGATTGTGGGGCATCAAGTTGGATTTTTTTGTTGTTATTTGGTTTGCTAATTTTTATGTTTTAATATTCTCTGGATAAAAGCCTTCTGAGGGGTGTTTTCAAATCAAGTGTGTACCTTTTTCTAAAAGATATGATCTAGTTCAACAACGCCTATTGGACTTAAGTCATATGACCTGTGTTATGCAGGATGTCGGACTAGATGACCACAATGGTCCCTTCTGGCCTTAAAATCTATGAATCTCTGAATAAAGCCTTGTCCACACCAACAAAAGTAAACTGACTTTGAATTCAGTTCAACAACATGCTTAAGTCTTTTGCTGACTGAATTTTCAAAACATGGTTTCCACATTCAGTATTAATGCTCCGAGAACTGTTTTAGCACATATAATAGTAGTGAATTAGTGAGCTAAACTTCAGGTCTAATTTTCAAAAGTGTGTGAATTAGAAACATAAGTCTCAATAGGACTTACCTTTAAAAATCAGGCCCTAAGTGACATAGCGTATTTAGGTGCCTAAACTTGCAGAGACTCGTAGTGGGATTTTCAAAAGTGCCTAGATACCTAATTCCCATTTATTTCAATGGGAGTTTTGAACTGGGTTAAGTAGACCTAGGTTAAACCACATTCAGTGAATAAACCATATTTTACATAGTATAGACAGGGCTCACAAAGTCTACCTGCAATTTATCTTGTGGAGATCAAGTGCTGACTCCTGCTCATTAAGACCATAGTTTGCATAGCTGTGAGAATTTATAGAAACCTTTAGCACTACATAACAGTAGATCAGGGATTAAATTTCTGCTGGGAAAATCATAACTTTTCCTTGTGTGTATAATTTTTCTTTTAATGTGTGGGATGATCTTACCTGTGTTAGTCATAAGTGTTTAAGAGGGAGCCTTTTGGGGGGAAGCATGGAAGATGGGGGAGGTTTACAAATACTTTTTTAAAATGAACCTACAAATAATCACTTTAGGGAAGTGACAAATTCACTTTTATGGCGATTGTCTAAATGGCAAAACTGTTGAGCTGATGTCTTCTGTTGAGAACTGTAAGAACTGTTCTGAACAGCAAGAGGCATCATGATCATGCACTTCCTTCCATAGCATTGGATAGTGCAGAGAGGGATGTCTCACAGATAGTTGCAGAAACAACAGGAAACCTAAAAATGATTTAAGTCCTTTATTAGATGGTGTGGTGATTTGGGGGAGTTGTCTGTACAATGTATTAATTCTGTGTGAAATTATGAATTCCCTGTATGTCTACCAGACTGCGAAGTCCATTTGGAATGTAGGGGCTAGTTGTCTTCTCTGTTGTCTCTTAGTCTCCATGTTGGACTGAAATTCCAAGGCTTAGTGACACAGTGCTGACAAGAAAGCATTGATAACTCAAGGTGGTCCTCTATTCAAATACAAACACCCGAGACTATATGCTGGCTCCCATCCAAAAGAGCTGATTTGTCAGGGTAGAGGTTGCCTGACAATGAAGCCACATGATAGGAGTTTGGGATCACCCGATGAGGCTGATCTGGGAGTCATCTAACAGAGGCACTGGAACATTATAAAATGGGCAGAAGCTGATCTATTCAGGGTCTTCACCATCTTCAGCTACTCAAGAAGAGAGAAACTGCTGCAGGGGCCTGATGATGCAAGGGAGAACCCTGCCTACCTGAATTCAGATGGTCCCCCAGGGAAAGCATGAGTCAAAGGGAAGAGCATTGCATTCAGCAGGTTTGATGTTTTTATATGATCTTTACTCACTGTGTTTAATCTCTTAGCGAAGAGCAATGGTGGTTTGGGGTCTTGTGCAAAGTGTCTGTGTGCTACGCATTGCACCTATCGTATGACCCACTGAAGAGGCTGTTGTTCATCCTTTGAGTTGATGACCATGACATCACTGATTGGTCTGGTTTCTGTGAACATGTGAGGCTGATCAGGCCAATTTGAGCTTTGAATTGTCTGTGGCACACTGAACAAGAGATGCCACTATGGCTTACTTCATTAATGGTGCACATGCTACTGTTGCGAGATTTACACTGCTGGCACTTCTGCCATGCCTCACCAATTCTTCTCTGTTCATAGACTGTAGCTCAAATATGGATGAGGCTTCACCAGGTAGATTTATCATGAGCAAGATCTTCCCAAAAACTCTCAGTCAATGTTGAAATGCCTCAAAGATAACTTGAGGACGACCTTGAAACATTTCTTCTGGCCTCCCTAAGAGCAATTTCCCTCCTTTAGCTTGCCATAAAAGATCTTCTTCAGCAGTCACTTATCTGACATTCTGGTGACATGACATGCCCATCTTATCTGTATTTTCATCAGAATATGGATACTTGGAATGCCTGCCTATATCAGAACCTCAGTATCTAGAACCTTGTGTTGCCATCTTATCCTCATTAGTTTCCTTAGACAGCCCATGTGAAAGTGATTCAGCTCCATCACATGATGTCTGTACACTATCCAGGTTTCATAGGCATACATCAGAGTTGGCTTTGTAGACCTTCAGCTTTGTTGATTAATGCCGCTACACTCCCACACATTTGCACGTAGTCTGCCAAAGACCACATTTGCTTTGGCAGTCTGGCATTGGTTTAATCAATGATGTGAACTGCATATGAAAGTGTACTGCCGAGGCAGGTGAACTTGTCCACTGCATACAGGGTTAGGCCATTCACTGTGATAGTAGGCCCTACACGAGGCTTTCCTGGTGCAGGCTAGTATATCACTTCTGTCTTCTTGATGTCAATTGTGAGACCAAAGTTGTCACAAGCTGAAGAGAAATAGTCCATACTTCGCTGCATATCAGACTCAGATTTGAAATTCAGGGAACAGTCATCAGCAAACAGAAGATTGCAAACAGTCACTTCCTGTATCGTCATCTTCACCTGCAGTCTCTTCAAATTGAAGAGCTTGCCAGCAGTCCAGTATCTGATACCAATCCTGGAGTCACAGTCACAAAAGGCATTTGTAAGCACAGCAGAGAACATCATACTGAAGAGGGTTGGTGCCAATACACAGCTCTGCTTGACTCCATTGGTGACTGGGAATGGTTCAGGTGACTCATCATCATCCACAACACGAGCGAGCATGCCATCATGGAATTGCCGAACCACTGTGATGAATTTCTCCAGGCAACTGAATTCTCCCATGATCTTTCAAAGCCTTCCTAACTGTATCAAATGCTTTTGTCAGGTCAATGAAAGTCATATACAGGTTGCAGTCCTCTCCTTGGACCATTACCTTGTTGTGATGGAGAGTCTTGTTTGTCCCAATGACCCTCAGAACTATGCCGGCTGGAGACTTGTGCTCCTGGTAGGGCCACTCTTTGCGAACTGAAGAGGTAAACTGTAAGGCTCACACTTTTGGGTGGAGTTCTGGGAGAGGGGGAGTTTAAGATATGGGGAGAATTTGAGGGATCAACACTAGTTCTAGTTCTAGAGGCTGGGCAGAGGATTGTATAGTTGTAGCTCTCAGGAGGGGAGATAGATCTGAACCCCAAGAGTTTGCCCAGAGGCTCTGAGACAGCAGCAATGCCTGGACTCCACTCAGACTCTGTGGTCTTAAAACACCCAGGGATTCAGCAGTTGGATCCTCTCACAGCAGTCTGGCAAGTGGCACACTAAACTGGAACTGTGATAGCTGGAGATCATAAAATTATCTATAATGATGCAGAAAAAGCAGAAATGTTCAACAAAACACTTATGTTCTGTATTTAAAAGAAGCTGGATGATGTATTCATATCACTAAGTGATGATGGAATATTTTCTATTCCAACAGTAACTAAGGAAGATAACCAGATTCTACTAAAATTAAAAACAAAAAACAAAAACCCAACTGGCCTGGATAATTTGCACGCAACAGTTTTAAAAGTTGTGCAAGGAGCTTTTTTGGAGCATTTATGTTTATTTTTAATAAATCTTGGAAAAGTGGGAAAGGTCAAAAGAACTGAAATAAAGCCAATTTTGTGGCAATATTTTAAAGGGTAAACAGAATGACATAGATAATTATAGGCCAGTTAGCTTGACATCAGTTCCAGACAAAATAACATAACGGCTGATATGAGACTTAACGAATAAAAGGTTAATGATCTAATTAATGCCAATCAATGTGTCTCCCAGGAAAACAGGTTTTATTGGATTAACTCACAATCATTTTTTGTCAAGACTGTAAGTTTGGTAGATAAAGGTAACTGTTGATGTAATACTTTCAGAATTCTGTCAAGCACTTGACTTAGTACTTCCTGACATTCTGATTAAAAGTTAGCACTATGCAAAAATCCATATGGCAGACATCAGATAGATTAAAAATTGGCTAACTGATTATAAAGACTGTAGAGGTCACCAAGCTCTGTGGTAAGATAAATAGGGATAAGGCAAAGTCACTAAATAAAGAGCCATCAGGATCACTTGGAAAGATGGGCACAATTAAACATTTATTTCAATATATCTAAGGACAATTGGAGTTAGGCGGCTAGGTGCTTTTGAAAATCCCACTAGACACCTATCTGTATCTTTAAGCCATGTTTACAGGGCAGCCTGTACCCTGGAAAAGCAAGGACTCTGAAAAAGTTACAACATTATAATGAATTGAACATGAGCTCCCACTGTGACACTGTGGCAAAAGGGGCTAGCACCAATGATTTGCAGTATCCAAATCAAACAGACCAGAGTACTGTTTTCACCCCAAGGCAATTCTTCTTCTTTTTTGTGTACAGTTCCCCAGAACCAAGCGTCCTGTTATTTGCACTGTTCACCACATTAACCTTATCTCCCTGAATGGTCTTGCAGTGATTTTTTTGTTCTCATGTCTGGTATACCAGTAATTCACTTTCCACCCAGTACAAAAAGATTTCCAATCAAAGACAGTTAGCTCCAAACATGAGACATAAACATTATTGGTGCTGTTCCACCAGCATTCCACACGTATGATGATTCTGATGAACCTCTCTAATTTGAACTGCAGTGTTGCAGTCTTCCAACTTGACAGTCTACAAAAATAAACAGATAAAACTGAAAGACAAAGGACAAAGCCCGTAATTCAAAGCCTTTTAGAACTTCTGATATACTAGATTTTAGAACTTTGTATTATTCATGTTGGACCAGATCTTCAGCTGGTGTAAAACAGCATACTGATTTACATCAGCTGAGAATCTGGTCCATTTTACATGGGAGAAAGAAATTTCTATAGAAATACAAAAGTTTTTGAAAAATCATTTAAGTCTTCTGATTCCCAGTTCCCTATTTAACCCACTTCACCACATTGCCTCCCAGGCAAGTCATTTTAAATTCTTTGAGCATTAGTGTTAAAATTTCTAAGGGTATGTCTACACTATGGAATTAATTCGAATTTTGGAAACAGACTGTATAAAGTCGAATGTACGCGGCCACACTAAGCACATTAATTCGGCAGTGTGCGTCCATATACCGGGGCTAGCGTCGATTTCCGGAGCGTTGCACTGTGGGTAGCTATCCCATAGCTATCCCATAGTTCCCGCAGTCTCCTCTGCCCATTGGAATTCTGGGTTGAGATCCCAATGCCTGATGGGGCCAAAAACATTGTCGCGGGTGGTTCTGGGTACATCCTCCCCCCTCTCCAGGGAAGCAACGGCAGACAACCGTTTTGCGCCTTTTTCCTGGTTGAACAGTGCAGACGCCATACCACGGCAAGCATGGAGCCCGCTCAGTTCAAGACAGCAGTCGTGAACATTGTAAACACCTCGCGCGTTATCATGCAGTTTATGCTGAACCAGAACCTGCAAAACCAGGCGGCGAGGAGTAGGCTACGGCAGCGTGGCAGCGAGAGTGATGAGGACATGGACATGGAATTCTATCAAACCGTGGGCCCCGGTGCTTTGGAGATCATGCTGTTAATGGGGCAGGTTATAGCCGTGGAACGCCGATTCTGGGCCCAAGAAACAAGCACAGACTGGTGGGACCGCATAGTGTTGCAGGTGTGGGACGATTCCCAGTGGCTGTGAAACTTTCGCATGCGTAAGGGCACTTTCATGGAACTCTGTGACTTGCTTTCCCCTGCCCTGAAGCTCCAGAATAGCAAGATGAGAGTAGCCCTCACAGTTGAGAAGCGAGTGGCGATAGCCCTGTGGAAGCTTGCAACGCCAGACAGCTACCGGTCAGTCGGGAATCAATTTGGAGTGGGCAAATCTACTGTGGGGTCTGCTGTGATGAAAGTAGCCAAAGCAATCACTGAGCTGCTGCTACGAAAGGTAGTGACTCTGGGAAATGTGCAGGTCATAGTGGATGGCTTTGCTGCAATGGGATTCCCTAACTGTGGTGGGGTGATAGATGGAACCCATATCCCTATCTTGGCACCGGAGCACCAGGGTACCCAGTACATAAACCGCAAGGGGTACTTTTCAATGGTGCTGCAAGCACTTGTGGATCACAAGGGACATTTCACCAACATCAACGTGGGCTGGCCGGGAAGGGTTCATGACGCTTGCATCTTCAGGAACACTACTCTGTTTAAACGGCTGCAGCAAGGGACTTACTTCCTGGACCAGAAAATAACCGTCGGGGATGTTGAAATGCCTATAGTTATCCTTGGGGACCCAGCCTACCCCTTAATGCCATGGCTGATGAAGCCATACACAGGCAGCCTGGACAGGAGTCAGGAGCTGTTCAACTACAGGCTGAGCAAGTGCAGAATGGTGGTAGAATGTGCATTTGGCCGTTTAAAAGGTCGCTGGCACTCGTTACTGACTCAGTCAGACCTCAGCCAAACCAATATCCCCATTGTTATTGCTGCTTGTTGTGCTCCACAATCTCTGTGAGAGTAAGGGGGAGACCTTTATAGCGGGTGGGAGGCTGAGGCAAATCGCCTGGCTGCTGATCATGTGCAGCCAGACACCAGGGCGATTAGAAGATCACACCAGGAAGCGCTGCGCATCAGAGAAGCTTTGAAAACCAGTTTAATGACTGGCCAGGCTACGGTGTGAAAGTTCTGTTTGTTGAAAACCCGCCTCCTTGATGGACTCATTCCCTGTAAGCAAACCACCTTCCCCCCTTAAATCACAGCTTGCTTTTAAAGGAAATAAAGTCACTATCGTTTAAAAATCATGTATTCTTTATTAATTGATTATAAACATAGGGGGAGAACCGACAAGGTAACCTGGGTGAGGTTTGGGAGGAGGATAGGCGGGAAGTAAAAGGCCACTGAAAAATTTCAAGTATCAGAGGGGTAGCCGTGTTAGTCTGAATCTGTAAAAAGCAACAGAGGGTCCTGTGGCACCTTTAAGACTAACAGACCTCTGTTAGTCTTAAAGGTGCCACAGGACCCTCTGTTGCTTTTGAAAAAATTCAATATAATGACAGCCTTTTGGTTGGGCTGTCCAGTGGGGTGGAGTGGGAGGGTGCACGGAGCCTCCCCTCCCGCCCCCCCGCGTTCTTACACGTCTGGGTGAGGAGGCTATGGAACATGGTGAGGGGGGAGGGAGGTTATACAGCGGCTGCAGCGGCTGTCTGTTATCCTGTTGCCATTCCTGAAGCTCCACCAGATGCCAGAGCATGTCCGTTTGATCACGCAGCAGCCCCAGCATTGCAGCCTGCCACCTCTCATCTTGAGCGTCCCTCATGACCTCACGTTCACTGGCATCTTTCCTGTACTTAGATACCGTGTCCTTCCACTCATTCAAATGAGCTCTTTCATTGCGGATGCATTCCATTATTTCCGAGAACATCTCTTCTCGCGTCCTCTTTCTCCGCCACCTTATCTGAGATAGCCTTCGGGACAGAGGAGGGAGGCTTGAAAAATTTGCAGCTGCTGGAGGGATGAAAAAAAGGAGAGAAGTTTTTAAAATGATACATTTTACAGAACAATGCTTATACTCTTTCATGGTGAACAACACTATTCGCATTACATAGCACATGTGATTTCAGTACAAGATTGCATTTTCCATCTTAATATTGAGTGCCTGTGGCTTTGGTGTTAGAGATCACAGACGCAGGTCCGGGCAACAGAATTCAGCTTGCATGCGGCCATGGTAAGCCATTGTCTTTCGGCTTCTGCGCCCTCCTTTTCCACATACCAAGCAAAGCCCATTGACTGCTGCGGTTTTCCTGTTAACCTTCAGCAGCAGAAAACAAACTAACCCCCCTCATCCAATTATCTGGGATGATCGCTTTATCCCTCCCCTCACCGCGTGGCTGGTATCAGGGAAGATCCCTGCAGAAACCAAACTAACCCCCCGCCCTCCCTGCCATGAATTATCTGGGATGATCGCTGTACCCCTCCCCCCACCGCGTGGCTGGTATCAGGGAAGATCCCTGCTAGCCAAAGGCGAAAAGCTCAGCGCCAATTCCCTCCCCCTCCCCCCGCGCTTGGCTAACTGCAGGGAAGGATTTCTTTTCAGCCACAGGCAAACAGCCCAGTAGGAACGGCCACCTCTGTCCCCTTAATTAAATTCACGTATTTCAACCAGGTTACCATGAGCGATATCACTCTCCTGAGGAGTACACAGCGAGATAAAGAACGGATGTTGCTTGAATGCCAGCAAACACCGGGACCATACGCTGCCAGGCTTTGTCATGCAATGATACCAGATTACTTGCTACTAGCATGGCGTGGTCAAGTGTCCTACCATGGAGGACGGGATAAGGCTGCACTGCCCAGAAACCTTCTGCAAAGGCTTTTGGAGTACCTCCAGGAGAGCTTCATGGAGATGTCCCTGGAGGTTTTCCACTCCTTCCCCAGACACGTTAACAGACTTTTCCAGTAGCTGTACTGGCCGCGAATGCATCCCAAGTCCTCAGGGCAAATTAATCATTAAAAAACGCTTGCTTTTAAACCATGTTTTATATTTTAAAAGGTAAACTCACCTGAGGTCCCTTCCATGGGGTCATGGTCTTGGGTACTGGCTTGGAGGGTACTTCAGTCAGGCTAAGAAAAAGATCCTGGCTGTTGGGGAGAATGGAGTGCTGTGTGCTCTCCGCAAGCTCATCCTCCTCCTCCTCCTCCTCTTCCCCATCCGCAGAATCCTCAGGTGTGGCTGATGAGATTACCCCCGCCTCGGAATCCACGGTCAGAGGTGGGGTAGTGGTGGTGACCCCCCCCTAGAATTGCATGCAGCTCAGCGTAGAAGCGGCATGTCTGCGGCTCTGACCCGGAGCGACTGTTTGCCTCCTTTGTTTTCTGATAGGCTTGTCTGAGCTCCTTGACTTTCATGCGGCACTGCTCTGAGTCCCTATTGTGGCCTCTCTCCATCATGCCCTTGGAGATTTTTTCAAAAGTTTGGGCATTTCGTCTTTTCGAACGAAGTTCTGCTAGCACTGAATCCTCTCCCCATATAGCGATCACATCCAGTACCTCCCGTACAGTCCGCGCTGGTGCTCTTTTTCGATTATTGGCCTGCATGGTTATCTGTGCTGATGAGCTCTCTGTGGTCACCTATGCTCTCCTGTGCTGGGCAAACAGGAAATGAAATTCAAATGTTCGCGGGGCTTTTCCTGTCTACCTGGTCAGTGCATCCGAGTTCAGATTGCTGTCCAGAGCGGTCACAATGGTGCACTGTGGGATAGCTCCCGGAGGCCAATACCATCCAATTGCAGCCACACTAACCCTAATTCGAAATGACAATATCGATTTTGGTGCTACTCTGCTCGTCGGGGAGGAGTACAGAAATAGATTTTAAGAGCCCTTTATTTTGAAATAAATGACTTCTTTGTGTAGACGGGTGCAGGGTTAATTCGATTTAACGCTGCTAAATTTGAATTAAACTCATAGAGTAGACCAGGCCTAAAATGGTTTAATGATATTTAAAATAAGCAAAATCCAAAAATAGACATGAGGAAAATTTATATGCAGCCATATATCATTAGCTAAATATTATTAACCATTTTACAGATGACAAAACAAGGGAGAAAGGATAAATAACTAATCTGGACTACTGGATTAGATGTGAATATTGAAGCTGGGGCCCCTGGTACTGACGTTAATTTATTGTGTGATTTTGGCAAGTCACAAAACATCTGACAGACTCGATTTCCCCTTCTGTAAAATAGGGGTGATATTTACTAATTCCATATTTACAGGATGAGAGTAGCCTGTACCCTGAAAAAGCAGTGCTATAGAATAACATTAAACCCACCATGCTGCATTTATATCTGCAGTGGTCTCCCTTAAACACTCGCCAACTTATTCAGATGATTAAATAATACTACCTCATTATATGATGAAAATTCTCATTAGACACTAGAACATGATTTAACTTTGCACACAGGCCCAAACATATTTACTTACAATAGATAACGCTAATTCCACCTCCAGTCACAAGGTTTTAATTGCATCTGTAGACTCCAGAAAACCCTCATAACAGAGGGCAGCATTTCACAGTATTCAGACTAGTGTCTAAGAGCAGGTCCCACTTGCCACTGGGAAGGCTCCAGACTCATTCAAGTTTATTTAAACATTTACCAGTTGTTCCACATAAAATAAAGCATGTGCTGAACTTTAAGCACAAGAATAGTCCCACTGAGTTCAAGTATGTGAGTTCAATAGCACTACTCATGTATTTAAAGTTAATGGGTGAAATTCTGGTCCCACTGAAGTCAGTGGTATTTAGGTATTGTCCAGCCAAGCGAGAAGAGGGACCGAAACAATGAACATAGTTTAATTAAGCCACAACTTTATTCCCAAATGTCAGAGAGTACTCAGCAGATAAAATTATACAGTGCAGGTAATTCCATAACCATTTATATTACCCGGAGCACTGTTGTCAGCCTTCCCCCTTCCTACCCTGGTCCCCAGCCCATCAGCTGCTGGGATCTCACCACCCACCCCCTCAAATGAGGGCTAATGGGGGCTATAAAGAAGGGGGGGTTGACTCCCCGCCATACCAGTTGTAGGAGCCCTGACCCCCCCATTTTCACTCCTATGAAAATACCTCCTTTAAATACTTTCCAAATCCATTTTATCTGATCACTGCATCTATTCCCTACAGAGTACCTGGACTGGATATCTGCCCCAAGCTTACATAATGAGCTGCAACCTCATAGCCTAACCTCTGTTATGTTTTTTGCCCCCACTAAGCCCCCAAACTCCTGTGGGGAAGGTGAAAACCTCACCTTGCCTGGGTCAATCTGGTGGTGAATGAAAAATTCCTTCCCAGACCCCAACCCCAGCCCGACTCCACCCCCACCCTACCAGAAAGGAGCAACTAGCTTAATGACCACAGCGGATCATGATGAAACCTGGTATTTTAACTACTTACATGGATGGGAGGCTACTCAGACTAGTCCAGGTGAAAACAAAACCAGGTTATTTACTGCATAGACTTGGGTACCAATAGTCCCTGCCCCTCTTCTGGTCACCTGACCAGCCCCACACTGACCTGGCATGGTGCTGCATGCACCTCAGCTCTGTACCAGGTAACTTTCTTGGCTCTCTAATCCTTGAAGGTGGAACACACCTTCTCCAACAACCCACCACTTAATGTGGGATGAAGTCATTTGCAGGTTAAAGGCATAAAACTCCAAATAAAAATACAGAGGAGATTTTTGGGGGAGTTAATTCTTTAATTTTACATAAACTTTCTTTCATTTCTTTCTTTGGTGCTAGACCACTTTAAAAAAGCATCTTTTTTCTGGACACTCTTCACCCCCTCATTGAAAGAGCACCATATAACACTGTTACATGCTAAACATTACCTTCTCTGACAGAGCTTCTTCTAATGTTGCTAGAGCTGTGTCCGTGTTACTGGAATCCGTCTGCAATGATTTCACTCTGTCTTTTAAATTGCTTAGCTGTTTATCTTTGTCCCTAAGTTGCTCCTGTAGATTTTCAATCTGAAAATATAAATAGATCACAATATTAATCAATATTTTCTTATCATTCAAGAAGGGAGTTGAGCCATAATAATCTGCATTACTAAAACAGCTACATGTACACGTACTGTGCTGTATCCCTCAGGTTACTGCAGATCTTCTATACCACACATGATGAGCAACAGAGCAACCTCTTCTTTTGCTCAAATCTTTCAATATTCATGGCTACATATTAGAAAGTTTTGGGGCAGAAGGGGTGGATTTGGAGGGTGTTGTGGAATAAGAAAGGAAGCCTCAAAACCTATGAATAAGCATCTTAACTTCTGAATGTTTATTTGAACTAAACTCTTGGAGGTGCACCCAGCATTCGTTAGCCTTTTGAAGGTACAACCACCAGTACTGAACATGTAAACTGCAGCTGGCCAGGGGTAGCTCTAATTTATATGTCTAGATTTTTTTAATGATACATATTTTGATATGATTCTCTCATTCTTCTGAGTGCTCCATTGTATAACCTGAACATGGCCCAAAAGGCATAATTCACAGACAACTAGCGGGGCTTGGTTCATCTTAATTTTTTTGTGGAATGCACAATCTGGGCAGCCAGTCTTCACCAGCACTTTTGCTTTTAGCCACAGTTTTGCTGGCAAGAATGTATGAACATTGAGAAGTAAAAGTTGGTCCTTAACTTTTAAAGGCAAATACATAGTAACAAGGCAGGAATGGTCAACTATGATATAAAATAGGGGAAACCTGTTGAGGTATCAGTTTATAATATATTCAGAATATCCCTATTTTCACACTGTTAGAACCAAACATATTCTCCTTGTGCACTGAAAGCTCCTACTGACTTCAATGTGAATCATGCTCACACAAAGATTTCAGGACTGCGGCTGAAAAAAATGTGCCAAATCTGTTGAGCAAAGTCTGTACCATAAAATATTTTTGTGGGTAACTGATTTAAAGTAACTGCATGTAAAGCAGGCTCTTAATAGGAAGAACCTGTGATATGGATCAAGTTGAACAAGTATGAAACAGCATATTTGGCAAATAAACCATGTACTGGCAGCAAACCAGGCACTTTTATCCATTATCTATAGCCTGAGAACAAACAAGCTAAACTGCAGATTATAACTCTTGTACATGATTAGTAGCCTGGATCTTCTCCTGAGGACTACATTAGTTACCATTGACTATATGTTTTTACTTCTCTTACTTCATATCATGCACTCTTATCTAAAAAACACCAGCATATGCAAAATATTCCTTTTTACAACCTTAAAATGTCAAGGAGGAAAAATAATACAACTTAAAATTAAATACTCTTTCTTTTGCATTACATATTGGTAAGGAACTTTTTTTAAAGGAATCCTGTATAAATTATGCTTCAAGAAAAAACAAAAACCACAAAGAACATGCTAGAATCCACACAGGATATCATTAAACAATTACAACCCATACTTGATGAGGACCACATCATGGAAGATATCTTTCTTGAACCCTCTCCCCCTTCTGGCCTTCAAACAACACCCCCGCCCCAATCTCGGCAAACTCCCCACAGGGATAGGGGGATAGGACACAGCAACTCAAAGTGGCACCAGACCCTACCAGACCAACAGGTGCAAAACATGCAGATATACTTCCCCTGCTACAATGATCAATACCCCCCCTTTCAAGTTGCATGGGTCCAACACATGCCTTTCACAACATGTGGTGTATCTCATCCAGTGCATCAAATGCCCCTACAACTGCCATGTGGGTGAAACTAGACAATCATTACATTCTCAGATTAACTCACACAGAAAAATGATAAAAGACAAAAAACACCCTATCATTCACAGGCGAACACTTTTCACAAAGTGATCACTCGATATCTGACCTCTCAGTCTTCGTCCTCAAAGGAAACATGCACAACACCTTCAAAAGACAAGCCTGGGAACTTAAATTCATAACTCCGCTGGACACTAAAAAACATGGACTTAACAGAGACACTGGTTTTATGGCCCATTACAACAACTTGTACACACCCTGCTGCCTACTAACCCTCCATTGTCCTATGACTGCAGAGATGCTCACTTCATATTAAGTGATCTCCTACAACACACATGAACTCATTATGCTTAACGATTTGTCCCACTTTATTAGCTTGGCCACTCTAGCTTTCCTTCTCCAAACCTGAAGAGAAGCTCCGTGAAGCTTGAAAGTTTGTCCCCTTCCACCAACAGAAGACAGTCCAGTAAAAGATATTACCTCACCCACTTTCTCTCTCATATTCTGTGACCAAGAGTGGCTCATAGCCTAGCTGCAACAACACTGCAAACAACATACATTTTCTTAAGAGTAAGAAGGCAAACATGAGCAAAATTTAAAAATATAAAAGAGAGAAGACAGACCAAATCGGAGCTGATAATATGGCTATAGCTATAACACATAAAGCCATATTTATGTAAGCTTACAACTTTTCAATATTCTCAAACCAAAAGAAAACAGCAGTCTAGAAAATCAGTGCCACTTCCATCACTTGAAATTTCCCCTACACTCCTTATGTTGTTCCTCCCTCATTGTGATACTTCATTTTGATTTATCTTACTGAATGCCTTAGGGGTGTTAGAATGGGGAATCCAGGGTTCTATTCCCCGCTCTGCAAATGACCATCTCTAAGACCTTAGCAAATTGCTTAACCTGTCTACTTCAGTAGGTCTACTATGTAAAATGCGTATAAAAAGAGTATAACCTTATCTTTCTGAAGTTTTCTAAGTGATATGAAACCTTCAAAAAAAGCATGCCTTTGGATAAGTGTGATAGTAATGCCACCCCAAATGGTCAGAAAATGTCATCACAGAGTAAGACAACTTTCATTAATCGTTCTTGAAGCTGACTTTCTTCTATTACATGGAGTTTGGTTAAATTTTAAAAAATGTTGATTTATTACCTAAGGTGCTCAATTCCAATGGACAGACAATGTACAGTAAGAACCTATTCCATATGAATACTTATACACACACAGATACAGAACTATCACAGCAGTTTTACTTTTCTGGCTGTTGTCCACTTCATATCTTCAGACATGGATTAGAATAAGGAGAATGATATACCCACATATGTCAAAAATAGATTAATGGAGCTACCATACACAATGCTCCCATTTGTGCAACTGATCCTGCAATAACAGAACCTTTGGGCAGGTTGCTCTACTGTCATTTTATTTATGTTGACAGTAGTCCCTCAAGTACATATCCAAAGGTGAAAATACATTTTACGGCAAAAATCACTTAAATTAAGAACATGTTACACCTGGCCATGATTCAGCTAAGCAGCAGCCCTTGGACAGCATCAGATATTATGTTCACTAGAGAGCTTAATAAAGAAATTGTCAAGGATGTTATCCTCTTCGTCTCCCAGATGAAGCACAGAACTATTTGGCTGGTGGAGGGTTAAACACACAGTAGTGTTAAAGGCTCAACAACTACATTTTTATATTTACAGATACTGTAGCTTGGGCTTACAAGATATATGAAGTAAGACCCACTGGTTGAATCACTTTGATTTTCCTCTACTTAAAAATAAACATTTTAGCTAGTATGCTCACTTTCACACAAAAGTGTCTCCAAGAATTTTATCACATATATTTTTAGGCGGTTTTATAAAACACTTATTCTTCCTTAATATATTATAGATGTGACTGGCCAAGCAACTGCCACAGACTTCCTGTCACTGACTTACTACTGTACATATATAAAACCTGAAGTTTGTAGATTATTTCATGGCTGTGAAAATCTTTACAACTAGAGCCTTATATGGTAGAAGACAACTGCATAATGCTGAATAAATAGACAACTTTAGCATTGTGGTTGGTTTATAAGAGTCATCTTGAATATTGATGCAGAACAAAAATAGATCACTTTTTTCAATTGTGTTTTGTTCCTGTCGTTTATGGCTGATGTAGGTTATATAAAAAATGCATAGTAATAGTAAAGGAAGAAAAATAATGGGAAAACTACATTGGGAGGTTGTCAATTTATAATAGAACAAATCAATCATAGAAAGCTGGTGTGATGTTTTATAAAACAAATTCTGAGATGCTTAATTAAACATTGCTTTGAAGCACTAATGTATTGATTAAATTATCTTTATCCTGTCATTTTTAATAGGAAGCAGTTTTTTAAACTTCCCATATGACATTTACGTAGATCCTGGCAAAAAAAAAAAAAACGCTGCATATGATTGAAACTGCAATCCTAATGGTTCAGTGGGGCCTTTATTGAGGAAATGCTCTTCTCAAATCATGGCACATCAAGCTCATGGGTGATCAACATGTTCCACATTAATCACAAAGGTTTAGTGTACAAATTAATCCAGCTGCTCCAACGTTCTCTCTCATTAGTTTAACATTAATCTGGAAAAATTGTATAAATACTGTGCTCAAAATCTAATTCCAGTGAAAGCCATTAAATGGATCAGTGCTCCAGTCTTTATATGAAAAATATTACCTCTTCAGAGCTTGACATTGACCTCATACAGGCAAAAACTCCCATTCATTTCACGAAGTCTTCCTACTTACGGTCTTCAGATTAAAACTCCAATTCAGGAAAGCATCCCTAGTCAGGACAGCAGTTAAGAACATGCTTAAAATTAAGCAAGCACTTAATCACTGTTTTGAATCGGGGCCTGAATCTTTACTTTGATAGGCTCCAGCAGAGCACACATTAGACCAGATCCTGCATGTGCTGAAATCAATAGAAAATTTGCCATTGACTTCATATAATAATGCAATACTTTGCACATGCAAAGCAACTTTCATCCATCAGAGCTCAAAGACTTCAGTGGAAGAGGATCAGACCCACTACTACTGTTATAGCTGAACTAGATTATTTAGAGTATACTAGAGTATTTATTACAAACCTAAACCCAAATTCTCTGCTCATTTAACCCCACTGAATTCAGCTGAGTTATGCCAGCAGAAATTTGGCCCCTCATGAGCAAAAATGTATAACCACCACAAAACAGGGATGCACATTAGCATGAAAAAACATCTGAGATAAACTGTTTACCTTAAAATGTGTGAAGTCAATTGAAGATATTTTGACAACTTATAATTAGCCATTAGGGTTTGCGTGTAATACATACAGAGAGAGAGAGAGAGAGAGAGAGAGTGCAAGTATATGTGCACATGCTAGTGGTAATTTCTTTATTAAAATGTGTTGCAATCTGAAGAGTGGTTAGGTCGATATGTCAGATAGTACTATGCCAATACTGTATCCTAATTTAAACTTTTTACAGTACGATGATGTGAGTACATGACATTATTACTATGGGTAAGAAATCCCTACTTGCTCTGTGACACAGTAAAATACTAGCTTTAGAAAAGGCACACCAAGTATACTCCATACATTTTCATCATTGCTATCAGTGGAATTGGTGACACTATTTTAATTTTGACATTTAAATATATAAATATGCATCATAGCAATTGGATAAATTCTGTCCTGCATGACATTCCACGTCTGGAATTTGGCTCTGTATAAAGAGTTAAAGCTCAAGAGACACTACATGCTCCATCTCTCTGAGTATTACTGGATATCTATCTTCCTCGAAGAAACAGAAAGAGGGTGGGGGTGGACAAGGTGTTGGGAAGATATTATGTAGATTAGCTCATTATTGTAAATTATCTCTGTTTCATACATAGTAATATTTTTGTTCAGACATAGAAATAGAAGATAAAAGTTCCTAACTCATTAACACCTATTTTATGGCATTGTAACAGTCACATCCAAAATTATATTAACTGGTACTTAGAGACTTGTACACCATGTTTCTTTACTTTCATCCAAGTATTAATGATTCTAACAACTACTTCATGACCCCCTGTGGAATATTTAAGCCATTGCATGTTTCAGCTTCATCAAAATATATTTTCAAATGGAGGGGGGAAATACCAGGAGAGTGTTTCCAAAAACATGTAATCAATATTTAAAGTTGGATCTACTCTTTTATTTTTATCAGCTTGACGTACCCATTGTAGGCACCCCAAATTAAAGTACTTATTTCCTATGTGCAGTGCTTATCTGAATTCCAAAGTATTTATACGATTTCCTTCCCCTTCTAACTAATTTTAAAATATGATCCAAGCCTTAACCAAGAAAACATGTTCTAAAATATTACAGCATTTAACAAAATTCTCCCCTCAGAGGTAAAGAGAACAGGCATCAAATTAAAAACATCCCACTGAATTACAACTGTTTTAATGTAGATCATTCCATTCATGGCCCACAGATAAAGCAATATACAAATGGCCTCTTTAGTCTCCTACTTACACTGGTACTGGTGTAAATCTGGAGTAGCTCCATGAAGTTATTTAGATTATACTAGTGGAAAGTGAAAGGAAAAAGTCTTTTTTTTTTTTTTTTTTTAAGAGCAGTTGGATATGAGTTTAATGATACTCTGGTAGCATAGACAAGATCTCATGGTTAGCTAAACTTGGACAGAACTCTCAATAGGGTTAGGGAGTACAATGGGAGTTTGTATTCTTAGATACTAAAATCTTGTAACACATCAAATTAACTAGCTCTTCATGGGCTTTTTAAACCGAGAATGATATAGGTTATGACAGATTATTGCTCTCTCTCTAACATACATGTATATATATATTAATTTTATTTTTCACATGCATGCCTCTGGCAAGGTAGGACATGCATTACCATCAAGTTGTCAACATGTAATCCCCATCTACCTTTGCTGCACTGACATTGCGCTATTATCTTTACAAAAATAAATTCATCTAATCTTTCAGTATTTTAATAAATGTGTATATTCTCATCATTTAAATTTGACACTATTTATATTTTTTTAAAGCATTACACACTCTGATAATAATCTGATCTATTAGGCATCCCGTCAATAAACTGCAAGTGCTAATCCTGTCACTTTTTCGCGATTGTCTCAGAATGCTTCTTGAGTACTCAACGGATTAAATTAAATCTCACCTGCTGACATTCTTTGTAATTCTACAGAAAGCTACATTCTCAAAAAAATTATTTTCATTATCCAAGTTAAAGCTAAGATACTGTACTCTATAATTTGCAAGAAAATAATATAATCAAAGACAATTTTCAAAATAGTGCCTTTAACGATCTATAATGAGGTGTAACAGAATTTTTCAGAGAAATTTTTCTGTGGCCTTTTTATGAAACCTTAAATATTTGCTAATACAATTAATTTAGCTCAACATATTTTCTACTCTGCTTTGGATTTATATGGGTTTTAAATGACTTAAACAACAAATATTTTGTAATACTGGCTCTTTGAATCCTAAAACTAATTTTGTTTGACCCCTCTTAGTTTCTCTAGACCTAATTCATTTTCTGAAATGTGTATCACATTACAGAAGGAATCATCATATTCCAGTAAAGTGAATCAAAAAAGATAATGAAACTAATCTTTACATCTAAAAGGAAAACCCAGGAAAAACAGAACTTGTGATTATAAATTTTTTCATTCTTTATTTAGTAAAAAAATTATGTATTTTAAGAAACCAAATTCCAAACAATATTTTGCAAATTATTATAACATTCTAATGAGAAAGATTTATTAGAAAAAACATTTATGCAATGGAAAAGATATCCCTATGAACAGACAGAATTTCAAGCTCCCCTTCTCCCTCCGCAGATATGTTTTTTTCTTCAGAAAGTGTTTTCAGGGTTGGATTTTAAGACAAAGAATTTTGAACCCTAGCATCCATTCTCACATTAACCTCCTCCCAGAGACACACAAACATAATGAAGGGTGCAAAAATGAACTGCTCAACTGAAAAAGACAATATTAAGTGTAGCTCAAATGCAAATACCATACATGGCTATTTACACACAATTTATTTTTTATTGGTTGGTATGACTCATGGTAAATGTTCTGACCCACACTGCAAATGGTCCATTTCAGACACATCTCAACATACTCCAGAATCTAGTATCACTAAAGAAATAACTCTCGTAGTGACCTAATACAATAGAAGAATTAAAAATATAGAGAGTTGTACCAATGTCTGTTCACTTTACTACATTTTTAAATGCTGTGATAAAATACATTCTTAGTTAACATCAGTTAGAACAAAACCAATAATTTTTAAGATGCAGATTAAACTTTTTTGCCTACTATAACATATTGGGGAAAAAATACTGCTACATGATAGACAGATAGCACAGGGAATGGTTTTTGGAAAGAAGCATTGATTTGTAGCAGAAACGTTTCACAGAGTGAAGTGCAGTCATCAAGTGTCAAGGCAGTCGGAAAGTAATTTTTAATATTACTTTAACAGATTTTATGGTAACTACGTAAGGTCCTGATCCAGTAAGAACAATATACAATCTGCCTCCACAGCTCTACATCAGCTTCCATGACATGGAAGCTGCACTCTTATTTTATTTAATCAGGGTTTTGATTAACAAAATGTTTTCACTGTGCACTTCTTTTGCTTCGATAGTTTGACATTTCAGAACAGTGTAATGATCAAGTCAGAGAATAGTCCTTGTAAGTGCTTACAGATTCAGCACATGAACAGTAAATATTTGTTCTTCTTTGGGGAAAAAAATTATACAACCTACATTTATATAAATTTTAAAAAAATCAAAATATATGGTTATAAGACATTTAGATATAAAAATTACAATAAATACGAATTAGAAAAATTTGTTAAAATACACAGCATTTCTTGGAAAAATGCAACATTTTGTTTATGAAGTAGAGTTAAAGGAGGATGTTTTGCTGCTTCCAATGACATATATTATGGTAATTTATTTGTTATTACTATTCTCGTCTTTATCAGGGTAGTGAGTAAATGGTCTATAAATCTTTTCAAAGTATGTTAGATTTTCTTCATTTTTGTATGTCGTTTCAACACTTATCATAGTTCTGAATCATTCATCTACAGAGGAAAGATTCTAGCCTTTCAAATGCCTGCAAATTATCCACTTTGCTACCAAAACAGAAAGTTTTTTCCCATTTCTACATATTTCTGGAGTGCTTTCTATGGCTGACATCCCCTAGCAAAAATAGCACAAGGGACAACAAGATATTTTCACCTTGTATTTCCTCTAATATTTTGCACTGCAGGCTCTCTCCCCAAAATATCAGGGTATTAGAACATTCCCAAATCACATGACAGTATCATTTCTAAAATGCCAACATACGTGTGAATTACTAAAACCAAATCAGTTCAGTTTATTGGTGTTCACTGTAACTTATTAAAATACTTTGGCCTTGATCATCCCATCAAACCCATGGAAGCAAGAGGTATCCACATAAAGGACTGGCCACTCTGCACTGTTTCACTATCTCCAACTTCCTTTAGTACTACAGTTTCTTCAGGTTGAGTCCTACAGCAATATTTAGCCAGGAGCCCAGAACTAGTTAATGCTGCTTCAAGCAACACACCCCAACCTCATAACAAGAGCAGCAGAGGAACAAACTATTTGTTTGTGCAGTGTTTAAGCACTACAAGATTTTAGATTTGGAATAGCAGCATTTGTGACATGACATACTTTTTAATTAAGTGAAAACATATCAATCTGGCTTTCTGTCTGTGATGTGATGTTGCTTACTCTCATCTACAACAGTACTTTAAAACAATTTAGAATAAAGCTGGTTTCAAATTTTTAATGTGAACTGTGTTAACCATAAGAACAGCCATACTGTATCAGACCAAAAGTCAATCTATCCCAATGTCCTGTCTTCTCACAGTGGCCAATGCCAGGTGCTTCAGAGGGAATGAACAGAACAGGTATCATAGAATCACAGAATATCAGAGTTGGAAGGGACATCAGGAGATCATCTAGTCCAACCCCCTGCTCAAAACAGGACCAATCCCCAGACAGATTTTTGCCCCAGGTCCCTAAATGGTCCCCTCAAGGATTGAACTCACAACTGTGGGTTTAGTAAGTCAATGCTCAAACCACTGAGCTATCCCTCCCCCATCCACTGTTGCCCATTCCAGCTTTGGGAAAACAGAGGCTAAGGACTCCATCCCTGCCAGTCCTGGCTAATAGCCATGGATGGACCTATCCTCCATGAATTTATCTAGTTCTTTTTTTAACCCTGTTATATAAAATGTATGCAATACAGTAATGCTACCAAGTTACTTATTTAGGACATAGCCTTCCCTGGATAAATGTGAGCAACTCATATTAACATTAACAAGAGTTAGAATGCACACAGAGCTCAAGAGACTATACCCCCCCATGTATGTACATTAACCCTTGTACTATGTACTTACATTTTGAGTTAAGTTGCACACTTTCATAACTGCACTGAGTGTACAGTAAAGTATACTTTTTAAAAGTCAAATTCTTATTTATCAGATATTTTAAGCCAAATTTTTAAGAAGAACTCTTCAAGCCAGGACACAATTAAGAAACAACACACTCAGTCTTCTCTGTTGGGCTTAAATATATATTTATTTAACTCTCCACGAACACATTCACAACAGTGAAGTGTGAACTGATCAAGTACAATCTAAAATAAAACATAAAAAGAATTTTAAAAGTCACCCTGACATAGAGGTATGCTTGAATGCTATGCTTGTTGTTTACAAAACATTCTCCTTCCCCACGTCACTATATGTTATATAAGGAAACAACTCTACAGCAGTGAAAAAGAGAATAATTCATATTCTACCAATAAACAACTGTACATGGCAAATGCATGAATAACTATCGACAATCCATCAAAAAGAAAACAACAGTAGTGGCAAAAGTAGCACTAGGGCAACAGATCATCCCATAAATGAACTTCAGGTCTCCCTAAAAGCTCCACCAATTCTGATACCAAATCAACTATAAGTATATACACAAAAACCTGATCCAAGGCTTAATGGGGCATCTGGCAAGAGGGGTCGGGGAGAGAGAGCTAGCACAGGAGCGCTCCTTTGCTCGTAGAAGTATGGTTCCATTTTGAGTTATTGCCAACGGGATGGGTCTGAACTCATCAGCAACCTCTAGGTAAGTGACTTGCATATTTTTTTTTCTGAACTTAAAGATTTATGGTGAGATTTTTCAAAGTTGCTAAGAGGATCTGGACACCTATTTGCTCTGGTAGCATAATAAATCCTAGCCTTCTGCAGCAGATATTGGTTGTTCCCGAATATACACAAACCTCACATTTTAAATTCTAGAAACAGCAACACGATATTCCTGAAAGACTATTTAATTTAGAAGTATGTTGTAAAATCATAGAATCATAGAATCATAGAGTATCAGGGTTGGAAGGGACCTCAAGAGGTCATCTAGTCCAACCCCCTGCTCAAAGCAGGACCAATTCCCAACTAAATCATCCCAGCCAGGGCTTTGTCAAGCCGGGCCTTAAAAACCTCCAAGGAAGGAGACTCCACCACCTCCCTAGATAACATATTCCAGTGCTTCACCACCCTCCTAGTGAAATAATGTTTCCTAATATCCAACCTGGACCTCCTCCAATGCAACTTGAGACCATTGCTCCTTGTTCTGTCATCTGCCACCACTGAGAACAGCCGAGCTCCATCCTCTTTGGAACCCCCCTTCAGGTGGTTGAAGGCTGCTATCAAATCCCCCCTCATTCTTCTCTTCTGGAGACTAAACAATCCCAGTTCCCTCAGCCTCTCCTCATAAGTCATGTGCTCCAGACCCCTAATCATTTTTGTTGCCCTCCGCTGGATTCTTTCCAATTTTTCCACATCCTTCTTGTAGTGTGGGGCCCAAAACTGGACACAATATTCCAGATGAGGCCTCACCAATGTCAAATAAAGGGGAACGATCACGTTCCTCAATCTGATGGCAATGCCCCTACTTATACAGCCCAAAATGCCGTTAGCCTTCTTGGCAACAAGAGCACACTGTTGGCTCATATCCAGCTTCTCGTCCACTGTGACCCCTAGGTCCTTTTCTGCAGAACTGCTATCTAGCCATTCGGTCCCTAGTCTGTAGCAGTGCATGGGATTCTTCCATCCTAAGTGCAGGACTCTGCACTTGTCGTTGTTGAACCTCATCAGGTTTTTTTTTGGCCCAATCCTCTAATTTGTCTAGGTCCCTCTGTATCCGATCCCTACCCTCTAGTGTATCTACCACGCCTCCTAGTTTAGTGTCATCTGCAAACTTGCTGAGAGTGCAGTCCACACCATCCTCCAGATCATTAATAAAGATATTGAACAAAACCAGCCCCAGGACCGACCCTTGGGGCACTCCACTTGAAACTGGCTGCCAACTAGACATGGAGCCATTAATCACTACCCATTGAGCCCGATGATCTAGACAGCTTTCTATCCACCTTACAGTCCATTCATCCAGCCCATACTTCCTTAACTTGGCGGCAAGAATACTGTGGGAGACCATATCAAAAGCTTTGCTAAAGTCAAGGAATAACACATCCACTGCTTTCCCCTCATCCACAGAGCCAGTTATCTCATCATAGAAAGCAATTAGGTTAGTCAGGCACAACTTCCCCTTGGTGAATCCATCCTGACTGTTCCTGATCACTTTCCTCTCCTCTAAGTGTTTCATAATTGATTCCTTGAGGACCTGCTCCATGATTTTTCCAGGGACTGAGGTGAGGCTGACTGGCCTGTAGTTCCCCGGATCCTCCTTCTTCCCTTTTTTAAAGATGGGCACTACATTAGCCTTTTTCCAGTCATCTGGGACCTCCCCCGATCGCCATGAGTTTTCAAAAATAATGGCTAATGGCTCTGCAATCTCATCTGCCAACTCCTTTAGCACCCTCGGATGCAGCGCATCCGGCCCCATGGACTTGTGCACGTCCAGTTTTTCTAAATAGTCCCGAACCACTTCTTTCTCCACAGAGGGCTGGTCACCTTCTCCCCATATTGTGCTGCCCAGTGCAGCAGTCTGGGAGCTGACCTTGTTTGTGAAGACAGAAGCAAAAAAAGCCTTGAGTACATTAGCTTTTTCCACATCCTCGGTCACTAGGTTGCCTCCCTCATTCAGTAAGGGGCCCACACTTTCCTTGACTTTCTTCTTGTTGCTAAAATACCTGAAGAAACCCTTCTTGTTACTCTTAACATATCTTGCTAGCTGCAACTCCAAGTGTGATTTGGCCTTCCTGATTTCACTCCTGCATGCCTGAGCAATATTTTTATACTCCTCCCTGGTCATTTGTCCAGTCTTCCACTTCTTGTAAGCTTCATTTTTGCGTTTAAGATCAGCAAGGATTTCACTGTTTAGCCAAGCTGGTCGCCTGCCATATTTACTATTCTTTCTACACATCAGGATGGTTTGTTCCTGCAACCGCAATAAGGATTCTTTAAAATACAGCCAGCTCTCCTGGACCCCTTTGCTCTTCATGTTATTCTCCCAGGGGATCCTGCCCATCTGTTCCCTGAGGGAGTCAAAGTCTGCTTTTCTTAAGTTCATTGTCTGTATTCTGCTGCTCTCCTTTCTTCCTTGTGAAGAAATCAGAATTTCTTGCCACCAGATTAAGATTGTCAGCACTTCTGTTATACACATCTATTTTCATTGGTCTATGAGAGGGAATCGCTGGCAGGGCACTGTCTGCGAGGGGTCCTGGATTTTGGAACTTGCTCCCCATTATGTTTGCCAGAGTCCAGATTTGCAAAACCCATTTGAATGTTAAGGTTGTTGAAGAGGGTATGAGCTAAGGTAGATATATTTATGGGTAGACCTCTGTTTATGTTTATACTCTGATTTCTAAGTTATGGGATAGGAGCCTGGACCACTGGGTGTCCACCTGTACTTATATTTCTAAAAAAAACCTCTGAATAAATAAAGAAATAAAATAAATGGAACAATTTGGCTGTAAAAATCAGTTCCAAGCTGAATCTTGTCATATACTACTGTTTTCTACAATTAAAATAACTGGCTATTTCTAAGTGACTGGAGTGTCAAAAAATAAAGTTTGGACAGAGATTTCAAACACATTTTAGTAATCTGGCAACTCAAAATTAGCTTTGTTTTCTGAATTTAAATGCGCCATCCCTTAGTCCCAAACACTGCTTTGATATTTTAG